>NW_007577987.1:234059-237162 GCF_000690725.1 Stegastes partitus
AGAAGAAAGCTGAAGTCCGAGAGGCTGAGTGAAAGTTCGTGGTGAACTTTGCCGATGTTCAGGAGTGTGTCTCTGCTGTAACTTACAGCGTGAATGTGCTGTATGTTCAATATGAACAATACATAACAATAAACAAAAGGAGGCGGGAGAGTGAAACAGAGACGTCTGCCACGGAGGGCGCCATCTTGCAGGAGTGCCCTCCAGCGGTGATAGGCTGAATAGCATTCTCACATTAAGTGCAGAAATTAGGCTACATCCTGCCACACTACCACACTGGAAGTTTAACTTAAGGTTTGGATCAAATGGTAAAGCAGCCCTTCTGAATTTGTCAATTTAGTGACAATGTTCGCCTCCTTGTGTGCAAATGTTCCACCGATCTCGCCGTCACTATTTTGCAGGGACACCGTTGCTGCATCCCAAGCTAAGAACTGCCCACGATAAGCGTAATTGGTGTGAAGAAGTGCAAACAAGCCAGAGTCGGCATAGCAGACTCATGACGAGGCCATCCTGCACAGCGCTGTGTCAGCACTGGAGAACAGTCTGTCTATGAGAGAATACCTAAGATGTGATTACCTAATCCACATAATTTTATCATGAACATCACTCACTCAGTCAGGGCTCAGAATTAGGACCCGAAAGCGTGACACGAAAAAAAAAAACAAAAAAGACTGACTGGAGAATGCTGGAATGCAATGACAGAGAGCACAAACATAATCTGGCAAATTGAGAGCGTTGAGTCAGTGGTATGTGTACTGAGGGAGCTAATTGGAGAAGTGGATGCAGTTGAGCAGAGCGGCAGGGAAGGTCAGGTGACACCGCTGTCAGGAAAGCAGGGCAGGTGGGAGTGGCAGGTTGGGAATGAACGGGGCGGTAAAATATGGAACACAGACAACTGGAATCAATGGATGACAAGAGGCGAACCGAAAGCTGTGATCTCCATCTGAACTTTGACCGACATAGCAATTCTATGGACCAATCATATTTTATCCAACTCAACAATTTAAAAACTCAGGCCATTTTTATTAGCTAAAAACTTAAAAACTGTAATTTGTGCATTCATTTGATCCCATTTCAATAACTGCAGTGCTCTCTATTGACTGACAATACTGAGATGTACGTGTGTTATTGCGTCTGACAAATATGGCTTGATATAGCCACCATTGAAGATATTTTTGTAAAGAATTTTTTGGTGTACACACAATCTCTTTAATTGGATGAACAGCATATTAGGAACTCTTTTAAATGCACAGCAGTCCGGTACACCATCACCGTCCACTGTAGCCTCAATAACATAAAGTACAGCCATCATCTTCTGAGCAAAACTCGACAAATTCTAAATTCAGATGCATCACAACAGCAGAATTTATGGCAAATCTGTTGTACTGGATCGCACTAGAGGTCACAGGTATTCCTACTAAAGTGGCCGGTGAGTGTGTATGACCTTCAAAAGATTTGATTATTTTAGATTGAGTCCGAGCTTAGTGCAGCAACCCAGCAATAAGCTTTACTGTCAGCGTTTTAGCATACCACATGATGAAATGCTGTAACCTTAACTGTCGCAATATTAAAAGGTAAATGGATCAGCAACACATGAATATATCACACTGCAGCAGAGACGCTGCTGCTGCCCCACGCATACGTGTCATTAACACTAATGAGGCTGACAGCAGATGTGTCGTGCCACATGGGAAAATATCAGTTCTGCATCTTTCTGTCCACCGTTACAGCCCGTAAATGTCTGCCAGTTTGCTGCTGTGCCGCCTGCATGTGGAGCAGAGATACACATTCATTCTCTTCTTCTGCTCTGAACACCCCTCAGCGCTTTGGACTCCTCTGCCTGGTTACCACCGTAATTGCAAGTCATAGCTGTTGTCACGTTTTCCCCAGTGACTCACTGTCTGCCATCGGTAAATCCTCTATCTCACCGCTCTTCTCCTCTCGTGCTGCCTAAACTGGTCATCTAAGCTCCGCCCAGGGACACGCCGCCAGGCATGATCAATAGGTCACACTTGAGAAAGGCTTTCCCCGTTCCTCCTGCGTTTTCTTGATCCCGGCAGATTGACTCAAAACGGGCAAATACCCTTGTTCTGAAAAGATCTTTTCTTTCTAGTGGCATATTTGTCTTGATCTGTTCTCTCTTGTGTCCCTGTCCCAGTTTCCACTTTCTCCCCCCCCTCTCCTCTGTTTTCCTCACATTTTCTTTCTCCACTTGTTTCTAAGTGACACGCCAAGATTGAAAGGAGCTTACAAGCATTATCCTGAAGCTGTTCTTTTCTTTAGGCTTTCTTTTTTGAGATAACTTTTCAAAGGTAAACAAGAGCCAGTAATTGTAAGACAACGCTGCAGAAATCAGTGTTAANTGAGAAGTCAAGAAAACCATGCAAAACCAAAGAAATAAACTCAAGCAATATCAATCTTTGCAAACACATGCAAAAATAACGAAAACAAACTCAAAATACAAAGCAAAATCACACAAACAAACTAAACAAGGCAACACAAAGCCCAACACAGGTAACAAACAAAAACAGCAAACCAAATGAAGCGAAGCCAAGCAAAGAAAAAGCTAAGCTAAGCAAGGCAAACTTAAACCAAATATAACACAACAAAACAAAATAATACAAAAACAATACTACAAAAGCAAAACAAAGAATGCTGCCATGCAAGGCGAGGGCAAAGTGAAGCAGAGTAAAAGATGCAAGCGGAGCAAAGCAGCAGAGCGACACCACCCAGAGCAAGCCGCAGACAGACGGCGATGCTAACGGCGATGCTAACGGCGGCAAAGCGGCGGCAAAGCGCCGCTAACCCGGCAAAGCAGCAGCGGTCCCAATATTCAGCCACAGCCTCTGTTCAATAAGTCTAGGTTAAATACAAACCAACAGATAGATAAAACTAAGTAATAGACTGTAGACCTACTGTTCAGCTGTGTTCAGTGAGCACCTGAAGGAGAGGGACACACTCTTATGTAGCGGCAACACCCCAATTGCACTGGCCGAACAGGCAGCCGCGAGCCAAACGTGCCGGCACGGGGTCCGTGACACATGCGGCTACAATAAAAGAACACCAATTACCATAGAGCATGTAAGTGAGGCAAGATGCTGGCGAA
>NW_007577987.1:243107-255472 GCF_000690725.1 Stegastes partitus
GTTAGAAAGAAAAAAAGTACATTCCTTTTTACTCGAAGCGTAAAGGATCAAATGACCTGAAAATAGATCAAAACAAACTGTGGCTACAGTTAGTCACATCAGTCAGAGGAACGAGAAAAGGCAGCGATTTGTCAAATTAACAAGATGTTATGCATCCAGAGAGGTGTGTGAAGAATTTTGTTTTATTTTATTTACTCACTGACACTGCGTGGGAAGATGCATCACAGCTTGCCATGTTGGACCAGTACATTTGGCAACAAGCAGAGAACAGTGGGAGCATCGCAGGCACCTATCTGAGGAGCCGGGACTGCTGAGGGAGAAGACATGCTGGGGGAAATTAGCAGAAGGCTTTTTATTATAGCTACATCAAGTCACAGTACATATGACTTAAAGGAGACAGCGGTGAATGTTTATGTCGGTGTAGAGCGCTGGGAGACCTTCTCAAAATCCTCAGGAGAGAGGCAGAAGCAAGTGAAGGTCACGGATAGTTTTATTTGTGACACTTTCTCTCAGGATTGCAGGCTTTGAGGCGGCGCGAGACAGTCTGGGAACTATTTGTTTACCAACTAATCCTTACTCACTGGAGAAGATCAATATCAGTTTCTTCTCTGTGCACCCACGCAGTACAGACATAGGTCCAGGACGTGCCCAAGCTAGCAGGAGTCAGTAAGTGCTCTTCATGGTAGGCAAACCTGGCAGTCTGGCTGTGGCAGCAGGAGGTTCAAGAAATAGTTGCAGAAATAGTTTGAATGTGGAACTGCATGTGGTGTGTCAGAAAAGCTCCAGGACTGGTGTCACAAAAGATATATTTCAAATCCAAACTACAAACTACAAGTTCTCCCCTTCCAAGTAATCCTCCTGGAGTCTAACACACTTTCCCAGCCTTCTCTACCACACCGCCATGCACTCCTGAAAGGATTCTTCCAGGATCCTCTGCAGCTCCGTCGTCACAGCCATCTTGATGTCGTCCATGTCTTCAAAACGGGTCCCCTTGATGACCCCCTTGAGCTTGGGGAAGAGGAAAAAAGGTCAGTTTGGATGAGTAGGGAGGTTGCTCCAGCACGGTGATGTTCTTCTCAGCCAGGAACTGTCGGATGCTCAGGGCGTTGTGAGCAGGCACGTTGTCATGGTGAAGCAGCCACGACTGTCCTGCCACTGCCTCTTCTCGCGCACTGAACAAAGCAAACGCCGCAGGATCTCTTTGTAGACGTGCTGGTTGATCGTCTGAAGAGGAAAACTCCTAGTTTGTAGTTTGGGTTTAAAATATATGTTTTGTGACACCAGTCCTGGAACTTTTCTGACGCACCACTTACACCGATCAGCTTCAACATTAAAACCACCTGCCTATTATGTAGGTCCACCGAAACAGCACTGACCCCTCAAGGCATGCACTCCACAAGACCTCTGAAGGCCTCACCAGCAGATCCTTTTAGTCCTGGAAGTTGCATTGTGGGGCCTCCATGGATCAGACTTGTTTTTTCAGCACATTTACGGGTGTGTGATCAAATTGAACTCCGTCATTGTTATGACCCGGCTCAGTACGAGAAAAGGAAGTGACAAAAGAAAAAAAAAATACAGCTGGTCATTGTTGAACCAAACTTGCTTTTACTGAAACTTGATAATGAACGAAAACTAAACAACACACAGTGTAACAAAAAGAGGAACTCAGTGTGAAGGATGCAACCCTGTCTCCACAAAATTATGTTTCTATAAAACTAAACTGCAATCTCATAGATGTTATGAAGGGAACTTAATTATGTTTTGAAATAAATGTAATGTGTGACCTGTAACGTGGTGGAAAATTGGCTAGTTTGAAAGTGTGACCATCAGTCTCACAATTAAGTTTATTTTGAGTTGTTGCTTACTATTGGACTTCACTGTCTTTCTGGTTAAGGTTTGGAAAATATTACTCTTTATCAGACACTTAGACATGTTGGAAACTTGATTAAGGTTCGGCACCAATATTACTTGGTCAAGGAAAGACAAAAATGCCAAAGGGCTTGGCTTTGAAATGTCTCCTCCATATTCTGGGTAACCGTGGTGACAAGTCCGGCCCCATCTAATAAACGATTAGTTGGTTGAAAAGGAGCAGCAGTGATGCAGTAAACTATATGGCAAAGATAAGTTAATTAAAGACGTATTTGTAATACATTACAGACAAATATAAACACAGCTGAGAATGCAGTTTAGTTGTAAAGGAATGCCATTATATGGAGACCAGGTTGTCTGTGTGATCGGACCACACAGGTCAGCCTTTATTAGCCACATGCATCAGTGAGCCTTGGATAACAACGACCCTCTCACTGGGTCACTGGGTGTCCTTCCTTGAACCACGTTTGGTGGACATTAACCACTGCACGCTGTTAACGGCCCGCAGGACCTGTTAACACTGGAAAGGTAATTTTGAATCTGTTGGTTTCTCCGTTTAAAACTTGTCAGGTCTTCACCTTACTGTGTGAAGTTCTGTGAGCTGCCATGTTGTGAATTGGCACTGTACAAATTGAATTGAGTTTTGGAGCTGACCCAGTCATTCACCCTGTCAATGTCGCTCTGATCCTTATACTGCCCAATTTTCCTTCTTCCAGAACGTCAACTTGTCACAGGGGGGAAAATCAGGTGCGGACACAGATTAGGCAGACAGGCTGGTTAAGTGTACAAGGATTTAATACATGAGAAGTAAAACTGAAAGCAAATACAGAAGTTCAAACTAAACTGAGAGGAAAAAAAACCTAATGAAATCCAAGATAACAAACGAAGTTACTCGAACAAACGGGGGTACTCACAAAGGGGACAAAACAGAGGGGGCAGACAGGCTCAGGGAATCCAGAGTGAAACCGGTGGTGGGAGAAACGGGCTGGAAACGGAGCAGAGACAGACAGAAACAAGCAGGACAAACGGCTGTGGGTCTGGCAGGGTGTGGTGGAATGAGCAGAGTCTTTATAGTGGTAGTCTACAGGTGAGTCCAGGGTTGCAGCTGTGATTGTCGTGATTAGTGCTGAGATGCACCGGGGCAGAGAGGGAGACACACAGGGGCTGAGGCTGAGGCTGAGGCTGGGGGGTCATGACACAACTTCAAGAAGTGACTGCTCCCTTGCTGGCTAATATATCCCATCTCTTGACAGGTGCCATTGTAATGAGATAATCAATGTTACTCACTTCATCTGTGAGTGTTAATGTTGTGGCTGATCAGTGAATTGATTTTCTAATTATTTCTGTGCACAGCTAGATTGCTAGGTTTGTCCTAACCTGCTCTAAGCACTGTTAGTACCTACGGTAAATTATGCTCATTCCTGATGGTTTGGGAGGAGCAGCTAATCTCATGATATGGGATTCCTAATCTTGTTTTAGGCCTTCTCTTTTAATTTACTTTGTGGGAGGTTGACAAATAATTAGCAACTCATTAGCACTTTTCTCATTACAAGAGGAGCTCATTCTGTAGTTATTGTAACGGCAACTTTTGGGTGTCTGAAGACATGGACTCGATAATGGCTACTTTATATTGGACTCATTAGCCCACTCAGACGTTCTTTGGCTGGGATCAGCGCAGACACACATGGCTGTTTGAAACTTTCGGAGGTGCAGGCTGGCAAACCTTCAACCCGCTGGAGTTCCGGGAACAACCTGCTGCAAATCCCTGACCTGCACATCCTTTGTTTCAAATGCAATCTTTCTTTGAACCGCTGTGATGTCATTTCCCTCAGGAGACCTGATTTCAGCGCGAAAACACCGGGCGAGGAAGCGGTTCCCACGCCTCGGCCTTTCAATCACTAATCCTCATCAGACAGCTCTAGATAGTCGAGGTGTGTGTGTGTGTGGTCTGTTGTGTGTGAGTGTGCGTATGTGTGCGTGAGCGTGTGTGTGTAGGAGGAGGATGGTCCACGAAATGCTAACCTAGATTATGTTTCGTCAATCAAGTGATGAGGGGGCTTAACCGCTGATGGCTCTTCATCTAATTTAGCTGTACTTAATTTCAGGCTTCCACTGAGCTCTTAAGTGTATAAATAAATTGCTGAAAATAAGCTGTGTCTGTGATGATCTCCTGGAGATGCAAATTCTGCTGGACTCTCTGTCAAATTTTCAAAACAATCCAGTTAACATTTCAAGAAAATGTAAGTCTTCCATGTAAAAAAAAGCAAAAAAGTCAAAAATGTAAAAGTCAGTTGAAAAACTAACGATCAAGAAACAGTCATGAGTGATGTTCCAGTTTAACTTTTGCACAAGTTTTATGTGAATGTCGGAAATTAGACGCATGAAAACACATTTCAGAATTAATCAAGAATCTGAAACTCTGTTCATTACCTATGAAAACTTCTTTTAAATAAAATGAAACGGCATTTTTGTCAGCCAAAGTTGGGATATAAAAGTGGGAAACAATCAGGAGACACTTGTCTGCACTCGACCCTGTGGGTGCTGCGATGATGTACAAACACGCTCTGCTCTTTTAATTCCACATATTCTGGTCTATCTGGTGAAGTGGACTTTTGTTTCGGTAAGTAGCGGCATGAATGAAGTGAAGAAAAGTACACTGGCATGCAGGCCTACTTGAGCCATCTCTCTCTCAGCCATCCTTTATGCAGAATGTCTTTTGTTCTTCTTCCATACACCAACTTTCCCACCTCCCCAGAGCATGAACCTGTTTCACAATATTTAGCCTTTTTGGTGTTTCAGATTGAAAATGCACAGATGGGAATGTTGCTATTTGTCTCAAGAGACGTTCATAATGGCTGGAAAGATGAAAATCGCCACTGGAGGGGAGAGCAACTTGTTTGTTTGTATTCATATATATGGAAAAACAGTATAACCTCACCAACAAAAGACGTGCTGACACAGTCTATTGTTAAAAAACACTCAATACAAAGTGCGTTTACACTCTCTGTATATAGCACTGTAATGCCTTCGCCGCTTGAACGCAATATGCAGTTTGAAGTCATTTCATTCACGCTGAAAACCCACACGTAAACAAAAACAGAACACTTCAGACAGCAAACAATGGAGATCTCATTTTAACTACTGTGGAGAATGAGCTTGTCTCCTGTTTAGGTAAGAAACGCTCTTCTTAAAGCAAGTTTTCCCACAAATATCTAAATCCTCTTAGGGATGCGGATGCAGTTTAAAATGATTTCCATCTGTTCTGTACATTCCCAGGCAAATTATTGTATTATGCTGTCATAAAGGCGAGCTTCTCATTATAGTTTTTATAGCAAACAACATGTTGACGAGAAGAACGCAGGTCAGAAAATACTTTAAAAGGAAACAAACAGAGAGAAAATGTTAATGAGGTGCGGATTATTCCTCGAAAGGTTAGTTACTTGTTACGCTGCACGTAAAAACCTTAAACGTCTTCAATTCCGTTTCACTGATGATTAGATTTTCACTGTTTTCGTGGAAAAACACAAACAGCAATCAGGATTTAAATTTACTTGACATTTTCAGACCTGCCAAATATATTAAGCACTGTATGATGTTATCCACCTTCACTTTAAACTCCAGTTTGCTTGTAGTCTTTACAAAGAGAAGTCCTGAGTTAAGTAGAGCTGATCTCCACAGTTTCTAGTCAACAGGAATTATTTTTGGCTGAGATAAGCTGCAACCAAAGCAGCAGAAACTTTACGGTGAGAGGTCACAGGACAGAAGATTTCTCTTGAAGTCAACTATCGATTGAGCAGTTCAGGCGTAAATGTTGGCGTAAGCAGCGGCAAAGAAAAATGTGAGTTGCAAAGCATTTGTGTGTAAAAGGGCCCTACAGGGGAAAAAACTGCTTGACTAACTGATTGAGAGGGAGAGTAAGCGAGGCTGAAGGATACAAAATAAAGATTCATTTCGAGGTGCAAGGAAGACCAGGCAGCATAAGGGTGGAAGTAAATCTGCATCCCGACTGAGCAGCACGGCTCAATTACACATGATGGATGTTTAGAAAAACGACCCTGAGCTGGTCCACCCCTGTACTTGAAAGGTCAGTTTGGGTTAATAACGGTCACTGATAAAACAAATGACAGAGGTCAGGAAGCAGCGCGCTGGCTGCCGCAGCGGGGGGAAGATTCTGGGTCAGACAGCTGAGGAGGATTAATTCATAATGCAGTGTGACTGGATAACAGTGCAGCCTTCTGGGTAAAGACCTGAAACAGAGTTAAGGAGGCAGACTGGTGAAAAGCTGCTGGCTTATGTGTGCTTGCACGAGTGAAGTTAAAAATACGGTGACAGTGACTGAGATGACAGCTTGTTCGCTCTCCAACAGGCAGGTAACCTCAAAGTAAACTCCCCTGTAATGTGTGTGAGTATAAAACTCTGCTCTGTCATTGCAGAAGAAGTTGGATTTCCACACATGCATGTGTCCTTTTAGTATTCTGCTTATGCCAAGGTCGAGCCGCTGAGGTCTCATTTTCATACAGTCACACCCCTGGCAATGTCAATCAAGCACATGTGAACAGCAGCAGTGGGATAAAGAGTAGGAAGGGGCACAGGACAAGACTAAGCCTTTCCATGCTTAATGGCCTGATTAATAATAAACCCCCTGTCTAATTATAAAATGGTCAAAACTAATGAGATTTCTGACACCCGTTTTCTAATGAGCGTATTACCAATTCCACTCTGTGTCTCCGCCACGCAAATGATAACATCTGCATATGTCACGTTCCTTGAAGCCTGCACAACACATGAATATGAAACTTTTTGTTTTGCACGCGCCGTCCCCGCTGCTAACAGGTGTTCAAGGAGGGAGAATAATGAGACTGTTCCTGGATGCTTCCCTGAGCGACTGCACATCTTTTATTACGCGCTTGACTATCTGCAGCTCAAAACCCAATCCAGTGCCTACACATTTGTTTTATCCACTCCACCTCCGTTTGCACATCGGCGTGGAGGGTTTGTCATATATATATATATATATATATATGGCTGTCTCAAGGCAGCAGGGGTAGGTGGACTAAAAATGGTGAGCCTACACCGGTACTGACTTGTCACAGTCAGCTATGCCTAACTGGATAATGAAGGCAGCAATCACGCATTTAAGATTTGCCTGTAAAGCACTGATGCACTCCAAAAGCACAGTCAGAACACATTAATTCAACTTTAACAGTTAAAGTATCAAGCTGGTGATACTCTAGGTCATAAAATCTCATAAAAAAAAAGACCTAAAGTAACAATTAATTGCTTCTACTTTGTATCCAAGTCTGAGTTGGATCGCATCTATGTGCCGTCGACCTTTATTGCCGACCAAATATGGTTAAAAACACATCAAGAAGGTGCTCTCAGACAGCGGGTGGAGGCTGTCGTAGCCAACTTTTGCTTTTCTGCAGCAGGGAGCAACGACGCCCTTTGTGCCACGGCTGCTGCTGTTCACCACGCAGCAGGTCAAAGCTGGAAACAGAATCAAAAAAAGGCAGCATCGCGACAATGAATGCAGTTGCTAATTAGGGTCACAACCATTTATTGCAGACTGGATGTTCAGACTTTGAAGCTGATATTCCTTCGCTGTCCTTATTCATCCGTGTGTTTCCTGCTCGTAAAGACGTGTATAATTCAGTGCACTTCACATACAATTAAAGCAGGGCTCCGTATCTTTTTTTCCCCTCGCTGTAGTTGCCATAGTCACACGGCGAGCCACGGGGGCGAGTGGAAAAAAGTTGAACAATTATAAACTCAATACGCAGCAGCAAACAGTCACGCGTGTTCACACAAGTGGCAGCTGTCTGCAAATGCCTTGAGTCGAAACCCCAGCGGTGAATGACAGTTTCCTTCATTATGAGGAGTGCGACCACTGTGGTATAAGTCAATCACACATACATCACGCTGATGCGGTAAACAGCAGCTCACCGTGTGTACGTGCATTAACGGTATGGGAGAGAAAACTGAGCTCGGACTGGATGTGACGGTTGGATACGTATGAACGCACACGCAGCGGACTGCCTGTGAATGACGGGCACACACAGAGGGGCGGCTGGGAAGACGGACAGGGCCGGTCAAAACTTTATGGATTTTTTGACGGGCCACCGGCTCACCTATGTGGCGGACCACCGAGATTTGTCTCAGTATGCCTGATGGCCAAGCACACCCCTGTGCATTAATCTGTGGCTGAAAATAGCCCTCGATAAGCACACTATTTTCTCCCCTGAGTTTGCAAAAAAACAAACTGAGCCCAGCAACTTTAGAAAACGCCTGAGCCTTTGGATGAATGTGCCGCAGACAGGGAAGGGAAATCAGAAAGTACTGAGAAGAAAAGCAATATATTGTTATTTTGGAGGTTTGTTGATAACAGGAATACATTAACAAACAATTATTATCCTTTAAATCAACGTGTAGCTTGTGGTTGGGGGGTGTGACGGAGGAGGGAAAGTCTACGAGGGTGGAGGTATAGGAAATGACAAGATGAAGGCTGTGAGGCTGACGGAGGAGGAAGGAAGACATTTCTTTACATTTCCATGACACCTCCTCGCTATTTGGTAAAGAAATAATGCACCAATTTGACAAAATGGTCTCACCTCAAAGTTTATTTACTAGCAGCCCTGGAGCTCCTCATTCACTCAGTTCTTTTTCTTTTTTTACCAATGGTCATCAAATCAATGCTCCACTTTTTTTTGTATGCCTTTCATAGACCTCTCGTCTGCATTTAACATTTGAGGCTCACAAACTTCTGAAGTAAAAACTCCTAAGATGTAATGTCACAGTATCCCAATCTATAGCCAGGAAACAAACTCAGTGAGTCAGTTGTATGACTACGAGGTGTGTCAGTAAAGTTCCAGGACTGGTGGCACAAAACAGAAATCTACACGTCTGCAAAGAGATCCTTCGGCGTTTGTATCATCGGGTGCATGAGAAGAGGCGAGAGTTGTGGCAGGACAAGTCGTGGCTGCTTCACCATGACAACGCGCCTGCTCACAATGTCCTGAGCATCCGACAGTTCCTGGCTGAGAAGAACATCACCGTGCTGGAGCAACCTCCCTACTCACCCCACCTGGCTCTGTGGGATTTGTTCCTCTTCCCCAAGCTCAAGGGGGTCATCAAGGGGACCCGTTTTGAAGACGTGGACGACATCAAGATGGCTGTGACGATGGAGCTGCAGAGGATCCTGGAAGAATCCTTCCAGGAGTGCATGACGGCGTGGCAGAGAAGGCTGGGGAAGTGTGTTAGACTCCAGGAGGATTACTTGGAAGGGGACAACTTGTAGTTTGTAGTTTGGATTTGAAATATATCTTTTGTGACACCAGTCCTGGAGTTTTTCTGACACACCTCATGTGCTGTATCGGTTTAATTAGAACCGTTACCTATGTGCATGTTTCTGATCTGCGGTTACTGATCTTACCAACCTGCCCTGTATTTTTTGTCTTCATGTTTTTATCTGTGTTGCATAGTGTTCATCTTTTCTCTCTCCTCACTAGAACATGTCAAAAATAGGCACTAAATAAACCTTGAAATGGCGTTGTTTTTCAGCAGCTGCATACAGGGTTTAGACTTTCAATCAAAGCAATCAATCAAAAAAGATAAAAGAATGTGCAAGTACTTTTTAATACACGTTGCTGGCTGTTTGGGGTGATGTCAGGCTTATTCATTTGCAGTTAAACAGATAATATAAGCCCAACATGGACTGGCTATCGGAAAGGTCAGAAATTCTCCCTTTTTTAAACCCACCGTGCATACAGATAATCAATAGGTCATCTTACCTGCAGCAACATAACTGGTTGAATCTGTAATAGCAGGTCGCAGTTGCCATCACAACTGAATGTAACCTCTCCAACACTCAGGCAGTTAATATGTAGCACTCGTTTATCTAGCACTTGTTTAAAGAGGAAAAATTGTGGTTGGTGGTGCAGAGAAGGTTCGCTGGCTGATGCTGCAAAATGTGCCAAGAGATACCAATTCTGCTTAAGCGGTCTGCAAATGATGATGAAGACAGTGATGAAGAGGAGTGAGCAAGGAAGGGAAAAAAAGAGTTAAAGCTGTGCTGCAAGTTTGACCATTCCCAGGTTTGAACATCCACACACACACAAATGTTTAGAGAAGTTTACACAAAATTTCTCTGAAGTGTTTGAATAAATGGTCGTCACTTTCAACCGTAAATCGGTAAAATAAATAAATCTAATTATTTTCTGCTGCATTACCCATCAGCTCTTTTTCCCATGACGCCGTTTATGTCATACAATAATAATTAGCCAGCAATAGATGCTTAGTTAAATCCTCTACAATCTGAAGAAACATGAAAAACTTTAGGACAGAGCAAGAACCAGCACATACAAGCAAAATTCATCATCCATATGGTCTGGATGAAATAACTGACATGACTCATGTCATTTGGTATTGCATTAGAAAAAATAGAATGAAAGCCAAGTATGTTTCAATAGTTTAAATAATTTTTAAAAGGAATTGTAAAGTCACATCAGGTGTCAGGTGATCATTACTTTAATTCAATTTTTTGTACACAAACATAAGACAGGAAATTTAGAAAATGAGTTTTGTCTTTTTATATTTTACCCTAACAAGATGTGTGCGTGTGTTTTTCTTATTAAATGATTTGGTGAACGACAAACATGTTGCATCAGTTTGAATTTGATCTATTAAACTAACTTCCCAACACTTTTTCTAAGCCAGTCTTTGGTTATTACATGGTGTCCATTAGTATCCATGGTGACCGATGTTTCTTCTGGCAAGAGGCTGAGTGAAAAGTGTGTCCCAGAGTTTACCTACTTCGATACTCTCCCCCTGCAGATTGCCCTTCACAACCTCCAGCCTGACTTCATACGGAGCAACACTCCGTAGTGAAGGGTCAGTGAGGAGGAATCCGGTCGGGAAAAGGCCTGAGTGCGTGTGGATTCGACATCAGAGCATAGGTGCGTGACATCATGTTTGGACAGCTGGAATTCACCAGGGGCATTAGTGGGCTGGGCCCTTAAGCTCACATGCAGTGGATGATCCACTGACCTCATCCAACACGGTATGCACACGGACAAAAACATCATTGATATAATGACCACCTGTCAGCACACTTTGATCTTTCATGCGGACAAGTCAGACACACATGGATTGTGCAGATATTTAAGGCTTTCAGCTAATTCGATTCGCATTGATTCTTGTTGACAGTCAAGTGTGTAGGATTTATTTTCACACCTTTCTAATTAGGCAACACTCTAATTGGGGGTTAACTATTGATCATTCGTGTTAATGTTTGACTGGTTGACAGATTCAGATGCCACGCTACACATCTGGATCTGTGGTAAATCCTCCAGAAAATACCTGCTATGACCTCTGTGGAAAGAGTACAACTGAAATATATGATTCATATTTAAATGGCTTTAAAATGTGTTTCTCATTCACACACCAATGGTGACAGAGCTGCCATGCAAGGTGCTGCCTGCCATTGGGAGCAACTTCAGGTTCAGTGTCTTGCCACAGGGACACTTCGACTGTGGAGGGGCGGGGGATTGAACCACCAACCATGCGACTGGAGCACAACCTGCTCTACCACCTGAGCCTTTGTTATTAAACAAAGCATTTATGAAAGAGTGGAAGCCTAAATGGAATAACTGAACTGCTGGGTTGCTTTTTCAAAATTATTTAGGTTATTGTTATGGTCAGCTCACATCTAATTTTCTTTGGTGGAAGATTAAAATAAATGTCCGATCTAAGGTGTAATTGGTTGCCCGGCAGCAATTTTCACAGGGGTCACAGTTCATTCAATTAAACTTTTCCTCCTGCCCCACCCTGCTGTTTTATTAGAAATCCCATCATGCTTGCCTTTAGTGATGCTCCATTCCTCATTGAAAATGAATGGGAGGCGGCAGCTCTGCTTAGCTCACCACATCTGGCACAGCTTCGCACTGCAGATCAGTCAAGACTGTGTAATTTTGAAAAGGTGAACTTCAGGTAACTGGACACTGTGTTTATGTACAAAGGAGCCGTTTATTTCGCAAAAAGTTAAATTAGGATAACAATGTCTGTGGTAATTTGGGGAAAATTGGCAGTGACATAATAAAAAAAAAAAAAGAGAGAGAGAGAGACTGATGGCGCTTGTTACCTAACACATTATGTAATGGTTGCAGTGTGTGTGTGTGTGTGTGTGAAGGAGTGATGGACAGTGGACGATGGCAAGCAGTGGAAGTGTAGCAGATGTTTCATGACTAAAACTGATGATTCATTATGTCTGTTAATACATTAGAGATATGAGTTAACTTGTGATGGTGTGCATCGGGCTGCACTTTAATACATCCCAGCAATACTCACAAATACTGTAACCACATTTGTCTTCATCTTTAAAGGTGTGCTGATTTTAGAAGTTTTAGAAGGACCAAACTTGTATGACATACATTAAATGTGCATAAGTTGTATATTGATATAGAGACTACATATGACACTCCCAGTTTACGGCTCATTCTCTA
>NW_007577987.1:256242-318363 GCF_000690725.1 Stegastes partitus
GATGAAGCCAAATGAAATTTCATTGTATCTCTTGTACAATGACAATAAAGCTTTTTCTTCTATATCTAATTATTATTGTCTAATGTTGTGTTTTATGTTGGTCCTGTCTGTCTGTAACTCACTGTTACTTTTCATTGTTATATTTGTTGAGGACAGGTGTCTCTCTTGAGAATGAGACCCCATGTCTCAATGAGATTACCTGTATAAATTAAGGATGTAATTTAAAAAAATATATATCTGCATCCAATATAAAAGATAAGTGTGTACACTCCAGTGCAAAGTCACTTAAATGTCAAATGATTCAAAACAGTATCACCTTTCACTAATAAGATTTTTAGAAGTGCATTGTAAAAAGTACGATATTCAGAAACTATGGATATCTTTGAGGCAATCAAGGTCTTTTTTTTAACTTATCGGGATGATCGGCATGAACATAAGCCCAATCCATTGTTACAGAAGTTACAGAATGAACCAACAGTACCGCTAATCAGAGCAGCATCGTCATCCTCCCGAAACGACACCACAGACAGGGTACCACAGGACAACCTAGCTCTGAAGAACAGATGGTCAAGGGGCCACCAGTGGAAGTCACAGTTTCTATGACAGCTCAGACAGAGTGAAGGACATTGCGTAATGTCAACTTCTATCAACGGCATCAGAGAAGAACACCCTTGCTTGCTCTTCAGCACAACACTGCATGATTGACTTTGCTAAAGAACGTGATAACAAGCTTTATGAATAGGGGGTGGACCATGCTTTGGTCCGATGAGACCAAGATAAGATGGCTGTAATTTAAGCAATTTCCCCTCAGGATCAACAAAGTATTTCTGATTCTGATTCTGATTTTGCTGAATTTTCTTTGGCTCAGATGTTGTTGTGCATATTTGGTGTGAACCTGATCAGGATTATCATAATGAATGCATAGTCCTGACGGTGAACACACAGGTATATTCTTATATAAATATTTATTTTGTGCTACTGTGATAAAACAATTTCCCTTATGGATCAATAAAGTTGATCTCAGTCTAAGGTGGTGACTTAGTGAGTGAAAAAGGTGTGGGGAAGATGACATTTATTGTTTCTAAGGGAGAAAAAAAGTATTAAAAAGAAGAAGAAGAAGAAAGATTTAAAACTATGACCTGGTCAAGTATGTTGCTCAACTTGAAGCTTTAAAGATTTTCTTTAAAATAGCCTGAAGATGTTCTGTTAGGTAAAGCAACACAACCCCTCCAGCAAAGACAAGCTCTAAAACTGTCTCTGAAGAACGGCAGAACATCTCTACAGAAATGTGCGCAACACTCCTGCATGCTGAGGAGGTTGAATGATGTCATCAAAAATATAGGTGGTGAACTAATGCAGTGATGGAGAGATGAGAATCATTTGACATTTAGGTGACGTGCACACTCACTGTACTCACTTGTCGAGTATATTGTACGTGATTCATGGATAAAGATGAGATAGGACAATAACTTGGTTGCCTCTATAAATCAGTATGCTATTCCTTCTGCACATGTAGGTGTATGCAGGATGCATGAGAAAGTAAAATGCTGGTGTTTATAATCTGATGTGGCTTGTGAACAAGAAGCAACCGAACCACTATAGCATGCAGCAGTAGATAACATCAGCTGAGGAATGGTTTTAAATATTCCATTCAGTCCACGCATGGCGAGTGTGTGTGACTGGTGGAAAAGTGAAAAAATTGTGCAGAAGTCAACCAAGCAAGTGAGCAGCAGTAAGCTACGTTGTTCATTAGTCAGTTTATCAAATTACTTGGTAGGCCTTATAATCAGAGTTCATATTCCTGCTCTGGAATTGTTTTCTACTTACGAAGAGATGATGAAGTTTGTTGAAGCAGAGAAACACAATTATCCACATAGTAACCCCAAATAATATTACAATATAAGAAATTGAATAATTAAAAAGTGCTCTAGTGTTTATCAGCGTTGCACAAATAATTACCACTGATGCCAAACTGCAAGTGAAGCAATAATCTGAACAATTCTGGTAATTAACCTTTTCTACATGACTGCAAAAAAAAAAAGAGAACTGTGACACACCCACAATTCACCTTCCCTCTATTCAGCACATAATACGAAAGGAATAAAACAAACAGAAACACAGAAAAGTAACGATCACTGCAGCGACTCCGGAAAATGGAACTTCACTGATGGAGAGTCACGGTAACTTCTGCACAACACGCATGTAAAAATATAGAAGTGCGTTCAAGCAACCATACAGTTACTCCGGTACTGTATCAGTATTCTCTCCCTGCAGTAACCACTACTGTCCTCTCCTGCAGTACAGCTACAGTGAGCTCTCGCTGTAGCCAGGCAACATAACACCGCAACCTCGCAGCTGTTCTGTTATTACTGAACGTTGACATTTTGCTGAACCTCATGCATGTAGTGAAAGTGTCTCGAGGGAAGGAAGAATAGAAGTTTTTGAACAAGTCCATAAAAAGGGGTGACTGCTTGAAAAACCTGCTGAACCTGTTGGATTTTTAAAATGAGACATCCTAACACACCCGAGACGTTCAATAGTTTGTCTGCGCAAGACCAATTCCTTTAACATATCATGATATTTATAATGACAAATAGTAACTGATCATCGTCTGTTAAATTCAGGTGAAAGCTGCTTTATCATGTTTTTCGCACATATAATGGAGGTGCAATGGAGGTGGTGTAAGTCTCGTGCCAGGCCGTACCCATATCCGCAGCAGGTCTCCAAGGTGAACAGCCTCTGGCACGTTAGAACAAGGCAGGTAAGGGAAGTCGGCAAGTTCAGGACAAAGATTGGCTCTTGCAATAACTTTATATTGTTGCATGTGTACTAGGGATGCACGATATATCGGCGACCACATCGGTATCGGCAGATATTAGTGTTTTTTCCGGTATTTCGGTATCAGTCCGATGAACAAATGTGAAAAACCGATGATTGTCTAACATTAGTGCCTTCATCTCTACATTTGATATTGCTGCTATTTCACAGATACTTTTACTTAAATGGTCCTGGAAGTTAAATATGTTAAAATATGTTTAACTATGTTTTACTTTTGTTTTTGTTGTAAAGTGTGACGGCCCGTGTACGGTGGCTGTGCAGGCGGACGCAAACGAAAAAGGGGAGGCAGGAAAAACAGGTTATAATGAAAAGGTTTTATTAATAAGGGTGAGGGAGTGGAGGTCACCAGGAGCAGGAACCAGATGCAGGAGTGCCAGTCGAGGGGGGTGCAGGTGGAGGTTTGTCCGTGCTGGGATCCGAGGAGGGGGAAGTGCCACCGAGGTAGTGCTGGAGAGGGAGGCGTGGAGGAATCCGAGGACGGCGCGTGCAGCGACGGTGCTCAGGGAACGGTGCTCGAGGTGCCTCTTCCCGGTGGAGGTTTTCCCAGTGCAGGTGCTCGTGGAAGGAGAACTTTTGGGTTCCGTGGTGAAGCTGGAGAGGGTTACGGCTGGTGTGACTCGTGAAACGCTGGAGGCTGGAGTCGAAGAGGGAACGCTGGAGGCAAACAAAATCACACGAATTACTAGAGACTCGAAAATATTGAAACTTAGTTGTGATGCTTCGCGAAAGAGAGCAACTAAACGGCCTGGCAGCACCACGAGGATGATTCACAATCATCTGGCGCTGGAGATCTGTGAGAAGCTTGTATTTCAGGTGCTCCGCTGATGAGCTGATGAGTTGATGAGTTGATGAGTTGCACCTGCCAGCGCGAGAAAGTCCTCTCCCCTTCAGCTCCGCCCAGCCTGCCGAGAAAACACACGCCCACCAAGACAGAAACACAGGAGGCAGAGGAAAAAACACAAAACATATTCCATAACATTCTCACAGTGCTTACTTATACTCATTTTTCACTGTGAACAAAAGTCAAATATCGATGTCGATAACATCGGTTATCGGCGATATCAGAAATATCGGTATCGGCCAGAAATGTTAATATCGTGCGTCACTAATGTGTACATATGTTTCTAATGATGCATGCACACATTCAGTTGATTTCTATGTTTTTACACTGACAAGAGTCTAATGAGTATTCTGCAGCTTTAATCTTTTAAAATGCAGCGCGCATACTTGTTTCTTCTCAGCAGCAAATCTCTCTCAACGCCGCCAGTCACCTCCTCGATCTTTTTTTAAATTTCTTGTCGAGCTGCACTTCCTGTGACATCTGCTCTCTGGCTCGTTTTGTGAGTTAGAAGCGAGTGTCAACGTACTGCTTCCCCGGTTTTAGTGTTACATACATCAAAGATGATATTAGGTGCCAGGCCTTTTTATGTCCACTCAGTAACTGCTACGCCGGTGTGCGTGTTAAGAGTGAAAAATGAGACAATTTCAACACCACAGCCTGACAATCGATGGCGTGACTTGCAAGCGCAGCATTAGGCAGGTGTTTGGCCACTTTGTTAAATCACAGCGGGAGTTCTCAGGTTAATGACTAAAAGTGTGAAGTTCTTTCTTATCAAAGTGCCTGAATGATGATTCCCCGTCACAGTGATGGCTGGTTCTTAAGAGGGCTTGACTCATGCCACATCCGTTTTGCAGCGTCACACTAACTGCCATTCAGTCATGTACCTGCGTGACCTTGTGTCGTCAAATCACCCTCGCAGCTGCTCTGATTGAAATCGCTTTTACAGTTCTGAGTGAAATACTTGGAAACTTTTTATCCTATAAAAGGCGATGGCAGAGATTTCAGAGAATGGCCGTTTGCTGGTTTGCGTGCTGTTTATGATCTCAGCTGCCGAGTGTGTTCATAATCTCTCCATTAAAAGGAACTTGGTATTTTTCTGTTGCGCAATACCAAGAAAAGTGTAAGGTTATGTTTCCTGTTTTCTCTTCAGTTATCTAAATGTCTCAGGCTCACAGGGTGCATTGTGAAGATACCGCATCGGCACTTTAAAACCGTCTGACAGAAAAAAAAACATAAAGCACTTCTGCACTCGATCAAAACAAGATGTGTGGGGAAAAAAAAAAAAAAGTTTACAGATTCTTTTTTTTTTAACAGCTGCCTTTGCATAGTTTTCAAATAGGCAAAAATAAATAAATTACCAAAAGTTAACTGTGTAAAGTAACATTTTAAAGAGGCTTTTATTTTTTTAAATTTTGTTTTAAGAAAATTGTTTTCACAAATATATTCTAATTTTGCAAATATTTCCTTTTTATGCAATCAATAAAACTGGTAAATTCAAGTTTAATACTGTAAATACATTCAAATACAATTAGTGACAATTAAAAGAAAAAGAAGCTTTGATTAAATATGAATCATCATATACACTGAACAAAAATATAAACGCAACACTTCTATTTTTGCTCCCATTTTTCATGAGCTGAATTTAAAGGTCGAAAACTTTTTCTATGTACACAAAAGGCCTATTTCTCTCAAATATTGTTCACAAATTTGTCTACACCTGTGTTAATGAGCACTTCTTCTTTGCAAAGATATTCCATCCACCTCACAGGGTTGGCATATCAAGATGCTCATTAGACAGCATGATTATTATGATTAACGAACAAAAAACATCTTATTGACTCCCACACAGCCTGCTATTGGCATCAACGCCGTATCACACTGGAATTTGTTCTGTGACACTTATCTAGGTTGTTTTCTCCTGACTAGATCCTTGCTTGTGTTGTGTCTGCTCTCAGATGTGCGTTGCTTTGGATAAAAGCTAAATGAAATTGTAGAATTGTAGAATTACTGCACAGGTGTGCCTTAGGCTGGCCACAGTAAAAGGCCACTTTAAAATGTGAAGTTTTACCGTACTGGGGGGTCAGAAGGTCAGTCAATATCTGGTGTGACCACCATTTGCCTCACGCAGTGCAACACATCTCCTTTACATAGAGCTGATCAGGTTGTTGGGATGTTGGTCCGCTCCTCTTCAATGTCTGTGCGAAGTTGCTGGATATTGGCGGGAACTGGAACATGCCGTCGTACACGCCGATCCAAAGCATCCCAAACATGCTCCATGGTTGACATGTCCGGTGAGGATGTTGGCCATGGGGCTGTGCATTATCATGCTGCAACATGAGGTGATGGTTGTGGATGAACGGCACAACAATGGGCCTCAGGATCTCGTCACGGTATCTCTGTGCCTTCAAAATGCCATCAATGAAATGCACCTGTGTTCATTGTCCATAACACACACCTGCCCATACCATAACCCCACCGCCACCATGGGCCACTCGATTCACAACGACATCAGCAAACCGCTCACCCACATGATGCCATACACGCTGTCCACCATCTGCCCCGTACAGTTCATCCGTGAAGAGAGCACCTCTCCAAAGTGCCAGACGCCATCGAATGTGAGCGTTGAAGTCGGTTACAAACTGCAGTCAGGTCGAAACCCTGATAAGGACGACGAGCATGCAGATGAACTTCCCTGAGATGGTTTCTGACAGTTTGTGCAGGAATTCTTTGGTTATGCAAACCGATTGTTGCAGCAGCTGTCTGGGTGGCTGGTCGTCTTAGAGGTGAAGACGCTGGATGTGGAGGTCCTGGGCGGGTGTGGTTACACGTGGTCTACTGTTGTGAGGACGGTTGGATGCACTGCCAAATTCTCTGAAACGCCTTTGGAGACAGCTTATGTAGAGACATAAACATTCAATTCATGGGCAACAGCTCCGGTGGACATTCCTGCAGTCAGCATGCCAATTACACGCTCCCTCAAAACGTGTGACATCTGTGGCATTGTGCCGTGAGTGTCCTTTTATTGTGGCCAGCCTAAGACACACCTGTGCAGTAATCATGCTGTCTCATCAGCATCTCGATCTGCCACACCTGTGAGGTGGATCTCGGCAAAGGAGAAGCGCTCACCAACAGATTTAGACAAATTTGTGAACCATGTTTGAGAGAAACAGGCCTTTTGTGTACATAGAAAAAGTTTCAGATCTTTGAGTTCCGCTCATGAGAAATGGGAGTAAAAACAAAAGTGTTGCGTTTCTATTTATGTTCAGTATAGATGTTTTAATATATGTTCTGGTGATTAAAGTTTTTTTTTTAAATCATAAAAGAAACATGAGCTCATGTAAAATCAAAGCTAGAACATGTATTTCTATTCTGTATTACTGTATTGTGGTAGATGGTTAATGTCTGTTATTTTTTGATGTTTTTTTACATTTATTTTTGAAAAATGAGTCATCAAAACGATCAGCTGTATCCAAACTGAATGAGTTGTTGTCTTGTGTTGTTCATGAATAACTCGTTTAAAAAGGAATTTTTCAGACGACTGAACTGAGATCAATGACTTCCTAAAGTAATCTGTTTACTTCTTAGTAATACGCGGCTCCAGTCATTCATTCACTCACTCACACAGAATTCATTCTTCTCCCCAAGTCACCGGTTAACACGACAAAAACCCAAAATGTAATCAAGACTCAGATTCCTCATGTGGTTACACTTACAGAGCAACATGACAGCGCTGCCAACTGTCACGCGTTTTGGCGTGAGGTACTCGCTTCCGGGCTCCGTCTCATGCTCTCACGCTGCCCAAACAAACCTGACGCCAAAAAACAGGCAAGGCTCAAAGCTTCTCCTTTCTGAGAAAAAAAGTTAAAACAGGATAAATCTGCACACAGGACAAAGTCTGAACATCAGGCTTTCCCCCACATTTCAGCACCAATACTGGTCCGTTAACATCAGAGACAAAAGAAGACAGAGACAAAACACCTTTCATGTATGTGGAGCTTCATTCACTTTGCTCTACACTTCACATCTATAACAACTGTCTGCAACAAGAATAAAAATAAAACATTACTACAATAAAGACAGAGTCTGTAACAGGTTTGATTCACAAAGTCTCCCGACTAATTAATGATCAAAACACTGCTGGGAGTGGAAGCTTAGTTTGTTGCTCACAGCACTTTTTTTTACCTCCCTGACAAGAGTCTCCAAAGCAGGAGAGTTGTATGCATCCACATATGTGGCTCAACAGCAGCAACTGGATTAAACACCTGTAATTATAAATTATCTCTGACAGGGAAAGGAGACGGGATCAGTCAGGATCAAACGATAAGTTGCAACGTGTAATTTTCTTTACCGCAGACAGGTGAGCCGTCACAGCCGCGGTATATAAGCTGCAGTTAAATCATTTGTTACGTAACGGTCGTCCTCGGCTTCTCAGATCCATCACAGCCGTGAGCCGCTCGAGTCTAATTCATTCAGTAAACATAAATACTTTACAGTTTGGGTGTCATTTTTGGGTTCATTTGCAGTTTCAAAGCAGGCTATTTGTAATAACGGGCCTTATATATCGTGCGCATGTACACATTCCCAACATTAACCTTGCTCATCATTTTTATCGTACAGTAAGTGGTTCTCCTCAGACAAATGATCACAACACATGGACAGAGTTTCTCCTTTATGCACACCGCAGTCTTCTCCTGCATCCAAAAATACTGCACAGAACGAGCCTCGAGCGGCAGCTGAAACTGCTGGAATCAGGCCCAGCGAGTTCAAGGGGAATGTGAAACTTTAGGTCCGTTTAAAAGTCGTTAAAAGCCAGCGTTCACATCCAATGTTCGGTGATGACTCTTTTTAAAATATGAAGAGCAGAAAATAAGGAATACATACAGTTTGGTTGTGTTTCTATTTCAGTTCATGGCAGTCAGAGCTCTGGTCAAGCACTGAAAACAAATATTTTTAATGAACTAAACTCTAGTGATTAGGAACACTGAAAAAAAAAAAAAAAACTGTTTGCACATTGCTAGTGAGTGTTCCAGCTAATCAGGTACGGTGAGTTCAGAATATTCAATATAATTGTCTCCTTAAATGTAGAGGGTTTCATAAAGGCTGTCTTTAAACGACACACCACACATGATCACCGCTGCTGCTGATGATTTACAGGTACATACTTAATGCTTGATGAATTAATGATGTGATATGGTATAAATAGCCATGGCCGTGCTTGAAGGTCCTGCGCTATGACAACCGCTTTGCCGAGGAACCATGGCGATGAGCTACAAACGGGAAAATCTCCACGCTTCTGCTTTGGCGCTTTCTTTTTCACTTGCTGGGTTTTATTTAGAGCAGACAGAAACAATGATATGCAAACCAGCGATTAAGGGGTTTGTCTGCATCCTTTTATGACAAGCTGCAGGAGTGGAGATAAGGTTTGTGCATGTCTGCCCAGTTTGACAGCGACTGAAGTGTATGAAACACATCTATACGTACACAGGGCTTTATATTTCTGAAGAAAAGAAAAGCCTTTGTGTATTTGGTATTAAGTGTTTGGCTGCGAATTTGCAAACTTCTGGCCCATCAGGTCAGTCATATGCTTTGCACAATTTTAACATAAAATATCAATCGTGGTGTTTTAATACAGCTACACAGATATCAGCTGTACATGTCATTCATGGTATATTCTGAGAACTTGTTAGTGTTTCTTATTTTGGGTGCTACAACCCTTCATTCACTCTCCAACTGAATCCTTTATTAAACTGGGAGTACGCTGAGGTATGGAGGCATCGTGTTGCCAAGAATAAAAAGAAAAGCTGTAGACGACGAAGTAACTTGGATAACAAAAACAATTAAAACATTTTATAAGGCAATGTCAGTAAAATAATTAAAATGTTAATTAGAGCATTTAAAACAAATGAAACTAAAACGAGAGCAGCTGGAAGTAAAATAACATGAAATTGAAAAACCTGAGCTGCCCCAAGGACAAAAATGAGTCAAGCTTTAGATTGTTCTGCGTATTATTCCAGTTTGCAGGTGCGTCACGAGTGAAACTGGATTTTCCAAGCTCGGTTAAAAAAAAAAAACAGCCGGCACCTGCAGCGTAATCCAATTATTGAGAGCAGACATTGAAAGACAGCAATAAAGTAATATAAGGGGGTAAAAAAAAAAATGTGAGTGCCTTCTAAATAAATAAAGCCGAGTGTCTGTGACGCCTTGCAGAGGGAGGCCACCCAACCTGAGTACACAGTGAGGAGTATTGTGATTGTCTCCAGTATGATGAACAGTGTTGAAGGGCTTAAGGTTTGCTACTGATGGACACGTGTAAAATGTCACCAATAGACAAGGTGAAAAAAAAAATGTTTATTTATAATGCACTGGAAAACAATCATTTCACCTTTTGCTTTTTTGTTTTTTTAAACTTTTTTAAAATTCTAATAAAATAAAATTTATCCATCCATCCATCCATCCATTTTCTATACACCGCTTAATCCTCACTAGGGTCATGGGGGGCTGGAGTCTATCCCAGCTGACTTAGGGACACCCTGGACAGGTCACCAGTCTATCACAGGGCTACACTTAGAGACAGACAACAAAGCACACTCACAACCTACAGACAATTTAGAATCACCAAATACAGTCTGTGTGTTCCAGCCACTTCCACCCCGGGGGTACGCTAACGACGGGGTGGAATTGGCCGGAACGTGCACAATCCCACCGGTCAATTCAGCGTGAAATCCGGCGATGTGTAGTGTTCTAACAATGCACTAGTTATTATAACAACTATAAACAATAAACGGTCACTTATATAGCGCGTTTATCGAAAGCACTTTACAACGTGTTTCTCATTCACCCATTCACACATTCACACACCAATGGTGACAGAGATGCCATGCAAGGTGCTGCCTGCCATCGGGAGGAACTTCAGGTTCAGTGTCTTGCCCAAGGACTGTGGAGGGGATCGAACCGCCAACCTTGTGATTGGAGGACAACCTGCTCTACCACCTGAGTCACAGCCGCCCTAAAGAAAATATTAACAACAAATTACCCTTCAAGCATCAAGCCCTCCTTGTATCTCGACCTCCGTCTTGACAATCCAACAGCCTTGCTGTCCGACATCAAAGAAGGTTTTACATTTAGTGTCCGATTATCGAGTCATGACTGTATTTATATTCTGTGACTCTTTCAATATTTGCGCCACTAACAGTAGAGGCCTGCATCCTCTGGACATCCTCCTGAAGGAAGCTCTACTGGAGGACCAAATGACGCTTTATCTTCTCTTTCTACACAAGTGTACATCCCCTCCTACGACATTGTAAGAAACACTGCAAAACGATGTCCTCTTGTTTTTTTTTGTTTCCCCGTCTCGCTCTGTGTGCGACATGGATCGTATGTTGTGACTAATGTCACTTATATTAAGCTGAATATTTAGAATTATTGTTTTTCTAAATTAATATACAATCAGTACACTAAGATTTTCAGTGCACCACTCTCAGTGTTCAAAGAGAACAATTACGCGCCTTGTGTTTCAATAATAGACTGCAATTTTCATTATTTTTCTGAAAGAGCATATGAAGACAGCTTTTTGCTCAGAAAGAAATTTTCTTGGCAAAGTTTTAAAAAAAAAATCAATGTTTATTGTTGTGTCAAAAAAATATGAGTTTTCCACGTCTTTTCTTATATGCACAATGCCACATATGAGATTTCTCAAACAGTCAGTAAATATCAAAAACTCGACCGTATTGTATTTTCAAATCTCCCTGACAGCGTGGAGAACTATAGCTATAACTTCAAAGACTCGGGAGTCCGGCACAGCAGGGCAGAAAACTGAAGCCAAGTTTCTATCTGCTCTGGGTTTCACTTTGGCCCATTGTATCCACATGCATGCCCACGCACACACACACACACACACGGTCACACACACAGCCATTCAAACACAAGGGCATCCTGTCAGAAGTAGATCCATACCCAGTCCTGTGCCAGAGCCCTGGAGCCACGAGATATCTTGTGCCTAGAATTTGTTTGAATACATTAGCCAGTCTATTTGGCTCAACTAAATCTGAAGCACAAGTCTGAAACGAGTGCAAATTATTCATTTATGTGATCATTTGTGCTGCTGCTGCTTTATCTTAAGTGGAATAAGATCACTGAAAACATATTAGTTCTGCAGATGAGCTTAGCCCGCTGTGCTTTCGGCCAGTTAATTGAAACAGTGTTTTATTTATTTTATAATAATTTTTTTTGCTCGTTGTATGTGGGACAACATAATAACATAATATTCTGGATGACGACCTTTGAAACCTGTGACTTTTTATTGACACCGGCGTCCTTTGGGGACGGTCACAAAATATAAAAGGACGCAAAACCGTCTTTGTCAGCGCGACCAAACGGGGTCCTGCACACGTGACAGATATTGACATGCTTACCTTACAGTTTCCTAGCTCCACCGTTTGACCTTGTGCGGGCCGTCATGCTTTTTAAATAACGGCTAGCATGCTCTCGATGCAGTCGCCGTCTCCCACATTGACATTAGTCTGCTGACTCACAACATCTATGACTTTGGAAAGGATAAGTGGTCGTTACGACTGCTATAGCGTGAAGCGCGACACCAACCAGACAGGATGTGGAGAGAATTCGGGGGGCTACGGAACATATAAAGCTCGCACACTGCTGACTGGGATGGAAAGGATGAGAGCGACAGCTGCAGTATGATCATCTATTGTCCTTGGCTTACAGTGGTGTGACATGTCTGGAACTGTAATTGGCATTATACTTAAGCTTACAGGACCAGAGTTAAGCCAGGGCATTTGTTTTGCCGAATGTGACACTAAGGCTACGTTCAGACAGCAGGCGAAAGCGACTCAAATCCGAGTTTTTTTTGCCCCTATGTGACCTGTATCTGATCTTTTCATGACAGTCTGAACAACACAGATCGGATTTTTTCAAATGCGACCCAGGCCACTTGGATATGTGCTCCTAGATCCGATAGGCATCTGATCTTTTGCTATGCAACTTTTCTCTGAACGGCCAGGTCACATTTATTCTACCTACACATCATTGATACACGGCAAATGTCACTATTCTGCATTCAAGTAGGTGGAAGCAAGAAGAAAAACAACAACCATGGCCGATGATAATGAAGAGTCCAGTTAATGGAGGGAAAGCAAGGTTTCTGACTTAATTAATATTTGGCTCCGGTTGGACAACAACTTTAAAATCGTAAGATACGCTCCACTGTTGCCTTCCATGTTTACTTCTGCAAACACTGAGCATGCTCGCTGCATCGTGGCCTCTTCTGCGCATGCGGGACACTTTTGGGTCGTATGAAGTTCACACAGGAGACCACATACAAGTTGCATTTAATTGGAAATGTGAACGAACTCGCAAAAAAAAAATTGGATTTCACAAAAAAAAATCCAAATTGAGCATTAAGTCCTGCAGTCTGAACGTAGCCGTAGACATGGTTTAGTTCATGGGTACGGTTATAAGCTTTAGGAAAACTTCAGTGGGAAATTCAACGTCGTGTGTAGAGATCTTAGTGTTTTTGTGATCTTTCCATCAACAGATTGAAGCAACTATCAGCAGGTACCGAAAGAATGCTAGTACTATATGCATTCTGCTCAGTGTCAGAGGTACAAGTGCTGTTGAGGAGCNTAAAAGGCCACTTTAAAATGTGAAGTTTTACCGTACTAGGGGGTCAGAAAGCCAGTCAATATCTGGTGTGACCACCATTTGCCTCACGCAGTGCAACACATCTCCTTTACATAGAGCTGATCAGGTTGTTGGGATGTTGGTCCGCTCCTCTTCAATGTCTGTGCGAAGTTGCTGGATATTGGCGGGAACTGGAACATGCCGTCGTACACGCCGATCCAAAGCATCCCAAACATGCTCCATGGTTGACATGTCCGGTGAGGATGTTGGCCATGGGGCTGTGCATTATCATGCTGCAACATGAGGTGATGGTTGTGGATGAACGGCACAACAATGGGCCTCAGGATCTCGTCACGGTATCTCTGTGCCTTCAAAATGCCATCAATGAAATGCACCTGTGTTCATTGTCCATAACACACACCTGCCCATACCATAACCCCACCGCCACCATGGGCCACTCGATTCACAACGACATCAGCAAACCGCTCACCCACATGATGCCATACACGCTGTCCACCATCTGCCCCGTACAGTTCATCCGTGAAGAGAGCACCTCTCCAAAGTGCCAGACGCCATCGAATGTGAGCGTTGAAGTCGGTTACAAACTGCAGTCAGGTCGAAACCCTGATAAGGACGACGAGCATGCAGATGAACTTCCCTGAGATGGTTTCTGACAGTTTGTGCAGGAATTCTTTGGTTATGCAAACCGATTGTTGCAGCAGCTGTCTGGGTGGCTGGTCGTCTTAGAGGTGAAGACGCTGGATGTGGAGGTCCTGGGCGGGTGTGGTTACACGTGGTCTACTGTTGTGAGGACGGTTGGATGCACTGCCAAATTCTCTGAAACGCCTTTGGAGACAGCTTATGTAGAGACATAAACATTCAATTCACGGGCAACAGCTCCGGTGGACATTCTTGCAGTCAGCATGCCAATTACACGCTCCCTCAAAACGTGTGACATCTGTGGCATTGTGCTGTGAGTGTCCTTTTATTGTGGCCAGCCTAAGACACACCTGTGCAGTAATCATGCTGTCTCATCAGCATCTCGATCTGCCACACCTGTGAGGTGGATCTCGGCAAAGGAGAAGCGCTCACCAACAGATTTAGACAAATTTGTGAACAATGTTTGAGAGAAACAGGCCTTTTGTGTACATAGAAAAAGTTTCAGATCTTTGAGTTCCGCTCATGAGAAATGGGAGTAAAAACAAAAGTGTTGCGTTTCTATTTATGTTCAGTATAGATGTTTTAATATATGTTCTGGTGATTAAAGTTTTTTTTTTAAATCATAAAAGAAACATGAGCTCATGTAAAATCAAAGCTAGAACATGTATTTCTATTCTGTATTACTGTATTGTGGTAGATGGTTAATGTCTGTTATTTTTTGATGTTTTTTTACATTTATTTTTGAAAAATGAGTCATCAAAACGATCAGCTGTATCCAAACTGAATGAGTTGTTGTCTTGTGTTGTTCATGAATAACTCGTTTAAAAAGGAATTTTTCAGACGACTGAACTGAGATCAATGACTTCCTAAAGTAATCTGTTTACTTCTTAGTAATACGCGGCTCCAGTCATTCATTCACTCACTCACACAGAATTCATTCTTCTCCCCAAGTCACCGGTTAACACGACAAAAACCCAAAATGTAATCAAGACTCAGATTCCTCATGTGGTTACACTTACAGAGCAACATGACAGCGCTGCCAACTGTCACGCGTTTTGGCGTGAGGTACTCGCTTCCGGGCTCCGTCTCATGCTCTCACGCTGCCCAAACAAACCTGACGCCAAAAAACAGGCAAGGCTCAAAGCTTCTCCTTTCTGAGAAAAAAAGTTAAAACAGGATAAATCTGCACACAGGACAAAGTCTGAACATCAGGCTTTCCCCCACATTTCAGCACCAATACTGGTCCGTTAACATCAGAGACAAAAGAAGACAGAGACAAAACACCTTTCATGTATGTGGAGCTTCATTCACTTTGCTCTACACTTCACATCTATAACAACTGTCTGCAACAAGAATAAAAATAAAACATTACTACAATAAAGACAGAGTCTGTAACAGGTTTGATTCACAAAGTCTCCCGACTAATTAATGATCAAAACACTGCTGGGAGTGGAAGCTTAGTTTGTTGCTCACAGCACTTTTTTTTACCTCCCTGACAAGAGTCTCCAAAGCAGGAGAGTTGTATGCATCCACATATGTGGCTCAACAGCAGCAACTGGATTAAACACCTGTAATTATAAATTATCTCTGACAGGGAAAGGAGACGGGATCAGTCAGGATCAAACGATAAGTTGCAACGTGTAATTTTCTTTACCGCAGACAGGTGAGCCGTCACAGCCGCGGTATATAAGCTGCAGTTAAATCATTTGTTACGTAACGGTCGTCCTCGGCTTCTCAGATCCATCACAGCCGTGAGCCGCTCGAGTCTAATTCATTCAGTAAACATAAATACTTTACAGTTTGGGTGTCATTTTTGGGTTCATTTGCAGTTTCAAAGCAGGCTATTTGTAATAACGGGCCTTATATATCGTGCGCATGTACACATTCCCAACATTAACCTTGCTCATCATTTTTATCGTACAGTAAGTGGTTCTCCTCAGACAAATGATCACAACACATGGACAGAGTTTCTCCTTTATGCACACCGCAGTCTTCTCCTGCATCCAAAAATACTGCACAGAACGAGCCTCGAGCGGCAGCTGAAACTGCTGGAATCAGGCCCAGCGAGTTCAAGGGGAATGTGAAACTTTAGGTCCGTTTAAAAGTCGTTAAAAGCCAGCGTTCACATCCAATGTTCGGTGATGACTCTTTTTAAAATATGAAGAGCAGAAAATAAGGAATACATACAGTTTGGTTGTGTTTCTATTTCAGTTCATGGCAGTCAGAGCTCTGGTCAAGCACTGAAAACAAATATTTTTAATGAACTAAACTCTAGTGATTAGGAACACTGAAAAAAAAAAAAAAAACTGTTTGCACATTGCTAGTGAGTGTTCCAGCTAATCAGGTACGGTGAGTTCAGAATATTCAATATAATTGTCTCCTTAAATGTAGAGGGTTTCATAAAGGCTGTCTTTAAACGACACACCACACATGATCACCGCTGCTGCTGATGATTTACAGGTACATACTTAATGCTTGATGAATTAATGATGTGATATGGTATAAATAGCCATGGCCGTGCTTGAAGGTCCTGCGCTATGACAACCGCTTTGCCGAGGAACCATGGCGATGAGCTACAAACGGGAAAATCTCCACGCTTCTGCTTTGGCGCTTTCTTTTTCACTTGCTGGGTTTTATTTAGAGCAGACAGAAACAATGATATGCAAACCAGCGATTAAGGGGTTTGTCTGCATCCTTTTATGACAAGCTGCAGGAGTGGAGATAAGGTTTGTGCATGTCTGCCCAGTTTGACAGCGACTGAAGTGTATGAAACACATCTATACGTACACAGGGCTTTATATTTCTGAAGAAAAGAAAAGCCTTTGTGTATTTGGTATTAAGTGTTTGGCTGCGAATTTGCAAACTTCTGGCCCATCAGGTCAGTCATATGCTTTGCACAATTTTAACATAAAATATCAATCGTGGTGTTTTAATACAGCTACACAGATATCAGCTGTACATGTCATTCATGGTATATTCTGAGAACTTGTTAGTGTTTCTTATTTTGGGTGCTACAACCCTTCATTCACTCTCCAACTGAATCCTTTATTAAACTGGGAGTACGCTGAGGTATGGAGGCATCGTGTTGCCAAGAATAAAAAGAAAAGCTGTAGACGACGAAGTAACTTGGATAACAAAAACAATTAAAACATTTTATAAGGCAATGTCAGTAAAATAATTAAAATGTTAATTAGAGCATTTAAAACAAATGAAACTAAAACGAGAGCAGCTGGAAGTAAAATAACATGAAATTGAAAAACCTGAGCTGCCCCAAGGACAAAAATGAGTCAAGCTTTAGATTGTTCTGCGTATTATTCCAGTTTGCAGGTGCGTCACGAGTGAAACTGGATTTTCCAAGCTCGGTTAAAAAAAAAAAACAGCCGGCACCTGCAGCGTAATCCAATTATTGAGAGCAGACATTGAAAGACAGCAATAAAGTAATATAAGGGGGTAAAAAAAAAAATGTGAGTGCCTTCTAAATAAATAAAGCCGAGTGTCTGTGACGCCTTGCAGAGGGAGGCCACCCAACCTGAGTACACAGTGAGGAGTATTGTGATTGTCTCCAGTATGATGAACAGTGTTGAAGGGCTTAAGGTTTGCTACTGATGGACACGTGTAAAATGTCACCAATAGACAAGGTGAAAAAAAAAATGTTTATTTATAATGCACTGGAAAACAATCATTTCACCTTTTGCTTTTTTGTTTTTTTAAACTTTTTTAAAATTCTAATAAAATAAAATTTATCCATCCATCCATCCATCCATTTTCTATACACCGCTTAATCCTCACTAGGGTCATGGGGGGCTGGAGTCTATCCCAGCTGACTTAGGGACACCCTGGACAGGTCACCAGTCTATCACAGGGCTACACTTAGAGACAGACAACAAAGCACACTCACAACCTACAGACAATTTAGAATCACCAAATACAGTCTGTGTGTTCCAGCCACTTCCACCCCGGGGGTACGCTAACGACGGGGTGGAATTGGCCGGAACGTGCACAATCCCACCGGTCAATTCAGCGTGAAATCCGGCGATGTGTAGTGTTCTAACAATGCACTAGTTATTATAACAACTATAAACAATAAACGGTCACTTATATAGCGCGTTTATCGAAAGCACTTTACAACGTGTTTCTCATTCACCCATTCACACATTCACACACCAATGGTGACAGAGATGCCATGCAAGGTGCTGCCTGCCATCGGGAGGAACTTCAGGTTCAGTGTCTTGCCCAAGGACTGTGGAGGGGATCGAACCGCCAACCTTGTGATTGGAGGACAACCTGCTCTACCACCTGAGTCACAGCCGCCCTAAAGAAAATATTAACAACAAATTACCCTTCAAGCATCAAGCCCTCCTTGTATCTCGACCTCCGTCTTGACAATCCAACAGCCTTGCTGTCCGACATCAAAGAAGGTTTTACATTTAGTGTCCGATTATCGAGTCATGACTGTATTTATATTCTGTGACTCTTTCAATATTTGCGCCACTAACAGTAGAGGCCTGCATCCTCTGGACATCCTCCTGAAGGAAGCTCTACTGGAGGACCAAATGACGCTTTATCTTCTCTTTCTACACAAGTGTACATCCCCTCCTACGACATTGTAAGAAACACTGCAAAACGATGTCCTCTTGTTTTTTTTTGTTTCCCCGTCTCGCTCTGTGTGCGACATGGATCGTATGTTGTGACTAATGTCACTTATATTAAGCTGAATATTTAGAATTATTGTTTTTCTAAATTAATATACAATCAGTACACTAAGATTTTCAGTGCACCACTCTCAGTGTTCAAAGAGAACAATTACGCGCCTTGTGTTTCAATAATAGACTGCAATTTTCATTATTTTTCTGAAAGAGCATATGAAGACAGCTTTTTGCTCAGAAAGAAATTTTCTTGGCAAAGTTTTAAAAAAAAAATCAATGTTTATTGTTGTGTCAAAAAAATATGAGTTTTCCACGTCTTTTCTTATATGCACAATGCCACATATGAGATTTCTCAAACAGTCAGTAAATATCAAAAACTCGACCGTATTGTATTTTCAAATCTCCCTGACAGCGTGGAGAACTATAGCTATAACTTCAAAGACTCGGGAGTCCGGCACAGCAGGGCAGAAAACTGAAGCCAAGTTTCTATCTGCTCTGGGTTTCACTTTGGCCCATTGTATCCACATGCATGCCCACGCACACACACACACACACACGGTCACACACACAGCCATTCAAACACAAGGGCATCCTGTCAGAAGTAGATCCATACCCAGTCCTGTGCCAGAGCCCTGGAGCCACGAGATATCTTGTGCCTAGAATTTGTTTGAATACATTAGCCAGTCTATTTGGCTCAACTAAATCTGAAGCACAAGTCTGAAACGAGTGCAAATTATTCATTTATGTGATCATTTGTGCTGCTGCTGCTTTATCTTAAGTGGAATAAGATCACTGAAAACATATTAGTTCTGCAGATGAGCTTAGCCCGCTGTGCTTTCGGCCAGTTAATTGAAACAGTGTTTTATTTATTTTATAATTATCTTTTGCTCGTTGTATGTGGGACAACATAATAACATAATATTCTGGATGACGACCTTTGAAACCTGTGACTTTTTATTGACACCGGCGTCCTTTGGGGACGGTCACAAAATATAAAGGACGCAAAACCGTCTTTGTCAGCGCGACCAAACGGGGTCCTGCACACGTGACAGATATTGACATGCTTACCTTACAGTTTCCTAGCTCCACCGTTTGACCTTGTGCGGGCCGTCATGCTTTTTAAATAACGGCTAGCATGCTCTCGATGCAGTCGCCGTCTCCCACATTGACATTAGTCTGCTGACTCACAACATCTATGACTTTGGAAAGGATAAGTGGTCGTTACGACTGCTATAGCGTGAAGCGCGACACCAACCAGACAGGATGTGGAGAGAATTCGGGGGGCTACGGAACATATAAAGCTCGCACACTGCTGACTGGGATGGAAAGGATGAGAGCGACAGCTGCAGTATGATCATCTACTGTCCTTGGCTTACAGTGGTGTGACATGTCTGGAACTGTAATTGGCATTATACTTAAGCTTACAGGACCAGAGTTAAGCCAGGGCATTTGTTTTGCCGAATGTGACACTAAGGCTACGTTCAGACAGCAGGCGAAAGCGACTCAAATCCGAGTTTTTTTTGCCCCTATGTGACCTGTATCTGATCTTTTCATGACAGTCTGAACAACACAGATCGGATTTTTTCAAATGCGACCCAGGCCACTTGGATATGTGCTCCTAGATCCGATAGGCATCTGATCTTTTGCTATGCAACTTTTCTCTGAACGGCCAGGTCACATTTATTCTACCTACACATCATTGATACACGGCAAATGTCACTATTCTGCATTCAAGTAGGTGGAAGCAAGAAGAAAAACAACAACCATGGCCGATGATAATGAAGAGTCCAGTTAATGGAGGGAAAGCAAGGTTTCTGACTTAATTAATATTTGGCTCCGGTTGGACAACAACTTTAAAATCGTAAGATACGCTCCACTGTTGCCTTCCATGTTTACTTCTGCAAACACTGAGCATGCTCGCTGCATCGTGGCCTCTTCTGCGCATGCGGGACACTTTTGGGTCGTATGAAGTTCACACAGGAGACCACATACAAGTTGCATTTAATTGGAAATGTGAACGAACTCGCAAAAAAAAAATTGGATTTCACAAAAAAAAATCCAAATTGAGCATTAAGTCCTGCAGTCTGAACGTAGCCGTAGACATGGTTTAGTTCATGGGTACGGTTATAAGCTTTAGGAAAACTTCAGTGGGAAATTCAACGTCGTGTGTAGAGATCTTAGTGTTTTTATGATCTTTCCATCAATAGATGGAAGCAACCGTCAGCAGGTACTGAAAGAATGCTGGTACTATATGCATTCTGCTCAGTGTCAGAGGTACAAGTGCTGTTGAGGAGCATACTGGTTGTAGTGGTGGTGATAAAAAGATCGTCTGTTGCACCTGCATATAGCAACTTTCAGATCTGGTCTCGGAGCGAGAAACTATGTGTAATGCAGCTATTGAGTACAGTGTGGAAGCTTTTCATTTTTTTTCACATGCCTCATGGTCTATTGTTGTCATTTTTAGACTTTATGCCTTCTTTTGAATGTTACATTTTTATTTAGCGAAACTTTTCTTCGTGGCTTTTTCTGCCATGGTCTCCTCCATAACACTGGTGGTTGTCGTCGAGCCCTCCGTCTCCATCACTGTGGGTGCTCTCCTATCCAGCTCCAACCATTTCCATCGAACAAAAATGCAACCTCACCACTACAGCAGATTTGAAACGTTGGTATAGAGCAAAATACAGAGATTTACTTGGCCTGGACAAAATGCAAATCCTGTACTCTTGCTATATTGTAAGTAGTGTAAGATTCATGTCTGAAATGTAACATTAAGCAGCATGTAAGTAAGAGGTCGGTGCATTTGCTTGTCACACCAGTCACATTATTTTGATGATTTAGTTTCTTCCCAACGTCACGACCCAAGTGACCCCCGTTGACCTTCTGATGTGCCGAGCTGGCCCTGCGGTCAGATCAGCCGCCCCTCTAATGCGTCTGTAATGCAAAACGAACCGTAGAACACCTTGACTTGAAGCAGCAAGGTGGTGCCCCCTCGTTTGTTTCTGACCGTGTCCTTCACACACTCTGCGCGCACCACTTGCTTGGAATGTTTATGTTGAAGTCTGAATTTAAACAGACAAGCTTCTCCGGCGCTACTTCTTGTGAAGCACTGTTCGGCATTACAGTGAGGCCCGGCGAGTCGCTATGCTAACTAGCTAATTATTGAACCTGTCAATCACACATCAAAGGCAAAGCCCATGGGAAGTAAGGAAGGGAAGGGAGGGAAGAGGGGGGCATGTTCTTATTCTGAATATTGACTATTGAGTTTCATGTGGATTCAAAGCACTCGTGAATGATCTGAAAGTACAGCATGGTGGCTTTCTGCTGTCATGAGCATCAGCAAAACTTTCTCCTGTTTGATATGCGCAGTCTTTGAGAAATTAGAAAAGAAACTTTTCTTCTTTTTTTTTTTGCAACTAGGGTAATGATTTGCATGCGCTGTTCTTTTGCAGTGTCCCTCAAGAAACTGAGGATAGCAGATATTTTTTACAGAGACAGATGATGATAGAATAAGGAAACCATATGTCTTAACAAAGCTCTTTTAGGCTATTTTTTTTTCTTTTTACCTCACAGGATGTCTCTGTTCTGCTTTTTTTTCCTCTCTGTACCGAAAACTCACATGAACATCCCCATGAGACATTTGATGCTATTGTCCCGTCGCATCTGTGTCTGTACGACACGCACCTAACGGCTAACATCACGGACGACGGCCTGCGTTGTGTAGGTGTCAGCCGTTCGCTTTCAACACGGTGCGGTAATTGGCAGGCGTCAGTGTAAACATCCATCCCGTCTTAGGTCACACAATGTGACGTGCGCATATTTCCAGCTCCTTGGTTATGTTTATAACTATACCATTTTGCATTTCTATGATGTCCTGTGTATCTGGTTTTTCAAAGACCAAACGGAGGGATGTAGAAGTTGATGATGAAACAGGTGTGAGACCTAATAAGGGTTTTGCAGTTACACTAAGAAGCATCTTTGTTGAGCAGACGGCTCAGCGCTTCAAAGCCGGTTTTGTATCCACCTCACAGCCGAGGAAGAGCTTTGCATTAGTAGATGGCTTATGAAAATCTATACACATGGTTTTGCGGAGTGCTCATTAAAGTTATGCATATTTTTCTCTACGGGAAGCGTCACAGCAATAACGGGCCCCTTTGTGCTCCATACATTAGCTTAATGATTAAGTTGTGTGCTTTCAGCTTCCATTAAAGTTAGTTTCAATTGCTGTAAACACGGATTTTTCAAGAGACGTGAATAATTGTTGAGCAGAAGCAATCAGCACCAACGCGCTCCCACAGGCTCAGGAAAGTCGGCAGAGCCCCAAGATGCCACCATACCCCATTATTTCAGCCACAATGGAGTTTGGATTTTGGCAGCTTGTATCGCTGGGGTCTGTGTTCAAACATGGCACAGCAAGTGAAGCCTTTCAGTGTCTGAAAGCTGATGGCTGATAGCTTGTGTTTGGCCTCAGTTCTATTTGCACATGAACTCAGATGTGTTTGGGAGCCTGAGGCCATTGTTTGAAACTGGTGGGAGGAAAGAATGAAATTTGTAGATAGGCTTACTTGTCACTGGAAAGTCTGCATTTAGTTTAAATCAGGTTTTTTTTTATAAGATTATCGCTAAAAACCAGTGGTCGCATTGTATTTGAGGACTGAACATTTATTCATTCACAATAATAGATTTATTTTTTTCTAAATTTGGGGAAAGAAGACAACAGAGACACTTCTATAAAAAAAAAAAGTTGCATTGTGGGTTGATTTAGCCAAATATTTTTAAGCTACTGAGTTTTTTCGTTTTTTCAGTCCAGCAGTTTATGATAGCCTGTGTAACATGTTTTTTTTTTTTTTTTTTTAAGAGCATAAACTCCTGACTATTCCTGCCGAGATGTACCAATGTCACACTGTCACAACTAACTGAGCACCTTCTGCATCTAAAAGGTCAAGTACCTGAGAAGACAGGTGATGGAAAAGGCCGTCTTTTCTTTTACTGAAGTTTTACTGAGTTGTTTCTTTTCATCTATTTTTTCCTAAACGTTGTCCACTCCCTGCTTGTGAATCCACGGACAAGGTGATTAATAGGGCATTGACTCTATCCATCCATTTCCTTCCACTTGTTCAGGTTCAGGTCACATTGCTACCCGCATAAGCAAAATAGCACAGATGCCCTTTTCCCAGCTACTTACTCCAACTCCTTCAGGGGATCCTAAGCTGTTCCCTGTGCCAGATGGGACATATAATCCCTTCAGCGTGTTCTGGCTCTGCCCTGGGTTCTCCTCTCAGTTGGACGTGCCTGGAATACCCCTACACAAAGGCATCCAGGGGCCATCTTAATTAGATGCCCCGAAACTACCGTCAACTGGCTGCTTTCAATGCAAAAGAGCAGCGGTTCTGCTCCGAGCCACTTTGGGAAGTCCAAGCTTTTCACTCTCTCCCTGCTGGTGAGCTGCTTGTATTTGAAAATGTCATTCATTTGGGCGCCGCCTCGAGCTCATGACTATAGGTGAGTGTTGGAACATAAATTGAGTGCTAATTCAGTGGATTTTAGACTCAGTAGTAAGAGAGAAGAAATGAATCTATTAAATGAACATAATGTTGGTGAACTCTTAGCCTATGTTTTAAGGATGATAAATGTAACCTGAATAATTGCATTTTTGTACAGATTTTATTTAGGATGGGAGCGTTTTTTTAAAAGACTGGGAGCATATGCATTTGTTTGACTGCCAACGAGTCAGTGAGTGTTGGGGACGTCCCAGTCGCTGTGTAAAATGTTTGATTCTGTCCCTGCCATTCCACAAACTGTCTTTAATTGAGGCAATCAGCTGCAGCACAAATAGCCTCTCAGGAAATGCAAATGAACTTGCTGTGATGTTAGTTGCTGCCCAGAGATATGGCACAGACAATCTGCAGCCGCTTTGGGTTGACTTTGTGACAGCTCCAGCCAATAAAAACACAAACGGCTGACCTGCCAGTGGGAACTCGTCCAAACTGAGGCTGTTAGAACCATCAGTGCCTAACCCTCTAAAACAAAATTACACACTGTTGGCAGCTTGGACTCTCTTGTTTCACTTAGCAGCTTTTCAAACCACACTGTTAAAAATCAACATATTGTTGACATTTTGAATTGAGAAAACAGGATGATCTGTGTACCAATTTGCTTATGCAAAGGGCTTATTCCAGTTGGGGTAGAGATTTCTTTAAAAGGGATTGGCAGCATCGGAAAGTGATTAACTGCAGAAGATAAACATGCCATATAAAGGTCACACTTTCAGTAATACAAGATGCAGCTAAAAAGTTTACAGTCCCTTCCTGTTGTGTGCAAAGGGAGCTCAGCATCGTTATGTGCACGTAGTAGGTGCGAACAGTAACTCTTGTGGATTCCACATGACGTTGTGCATTTAACTTTGGGACCACAGGAAGAGCTCATTTGCAAAAACAGATAACTCCATTTTTGTAGATTTTTCTTTTTTGTTGTTGTTTGCTTGAGATAATATCAATCAAACTGAAGTTGAGTGGATTTGACTCAGTAGAAATGACAAAAATAGAGATAACTTCAGTTTGATTAATATTGTCTCAGGTAGACGATGGCAAAGTGGGTTTTTCTGAAGGTTTGTGAAGATGGAGTTATGTTTTTGCAAATGAACTCTTCACATGTTTTTGTGATCATTTGCAGATTGAAATTTCACCATGCAAGCAGCCCTGTGCCAGAGATGACCCAACCTTCATGACGAGGATCATTACAGGTGACGGGTGCAGGATCTGTAGCTACAACCCAGACACCAAACAGCAGTCATCACAGTGGAAGAGCCACATTAGCCAAAACTGAAGAACGTCAGTTTTTTTTTTTCAACATTCACATGACTGTGCACTGTCAGTTTGTTGTTCAGTAACTTTCAAAACCTACCTTTAAAGTAGTGTTCTGTAGGATGTCTGAGGGGGAACATTTAGTGCTCGTGCATGATCTGTGGCACGTCATTGGAACGATCACAGCCCTGCTCACAGCTCGTTGAAAACACAAATGTTTTTTTCATTGCTCCCCACTGCCCAACTCACCAGACTTCCTGCCATGTCTTTCTCTTCACCAAAAGAAAATTCAAGTTGAAGGGGTGCTGTTTTGATGCAGTGGAAGAAATCTAGTGCTCATCATAGATGTTGTGTAAATGGTAACATGCTTCAAGAAGCAGATGTCCGGTGAATGACTGAAGCCCGACAGGAGCACTGGGAGCAGTGTATCTCTGCACAAGAAGAAAACTTTGATATAGATGGTGGCTAAATTCAAATCAGGCACAGATTTTACTTTTTATAAACCTAAACTCTTACATTTTGATGCACCCAATATCACATAATATGTCTTTACCTCCCAGTGGCCTCCATGGAGGAGATGTACTTATAGCTGAATAACTGCCAGTTCAGTTACAGTTTAATCACAGAACATGTCAGTGACCAAGGCTCAGATGATAGCGACACTAAACCCCAAGTTGGTATGTGAGCGTTTGTGGACGAGAAACACATCGTAAAGCTCTTTGTAGAAATTAGCGAATGTTAAAAGGACACATGTAAGTGCTGAGCATTGTTCATATATGGAGCAAGCATTTGCTGCTGTATACATCAGCCGCCTCCCATTACAAAGTAGACCAAAGATTTGAGATATACGGTATTTGTTGTGGGTGAGATAGTTTAACACAGTAACATGAAGAGCTTCCCCAGTAAGGGCCACAGGAAATGGAACCAATGTTGCATCAATTCCTTGAAATGTTTCTGTAATTGAATCACAGTTAGACACAGTGGTGTGTGTGCTACATAAATATATTACAGCAGTGTTGTATTTAGAGTCTTTCTGAGTATAACTTGGCAAAGCAGTGAATATATTTTCCTGTTGTCTAGTGTTTTGGAATCTCTACCTGCCTCCAAATTGTCTCCATTAGCACCAGACTTCTGCTCTGTCTGTTTAGCTTGAACCCGAGGTACAGTGACAGCCCTGACACCCAAGTTTATTATGCAGTAAATGTAATAACGACTAAGTGCCTGATTGTTTAATTAGCATTTTCTAAGTCAACGTAGCATTTTGGTAATTAGTATTTTGCTTCATTTTTGTCATAATGTTAATTAGAGACATTAAACCGTTTCCTCTAAGGAGTCCCACTCTGCAATTATATAACAGTTCTGTGCTTTGCATATAAAGATGATGATGAGTAATACATTTATACAGTTCATATGTCTCAAATTGGTTGTCATGCAAACTCGAGCAGCCGATAATTGAACTTAAAGTATGTTTTCTCATTCGGTTAAAGATTCTCTCAATCCGTTTGTCTAATTGGACATCTCCATAAAAGATGATGAGCGGATAAGACAATTTGCTCAAATGGTGGAATGTAACTGTCGGATTGCCTCAGCCACAACAGAATAAATTGATGCGACGTGAATTCAGCTCAGATCTAAATGAAACAAATGTGATTTTGATCTCAGCGTGTCATGCCGCACTAACAGGGTGTACCTATGTAACGTAATACGACACATTCGGTCGACACCGTTGAACAATTCATCATGTCTGTTGTAATAAGACTGTTTAATTCAGCAGGTGAAAGTTACCTGATGTGAATATTCCCCCAGCTGTGTCTGACTGATACATGCAGTATCTTAACTTGGAGGAAAATTGAGTTCTCCTTTCATTAATTCTTCAATTAAATTGCAATAACTTATAATATATCAGTTGCATCCACAGTGGCAGCTTTCATTCACATCATTCTGAGTTTTAATTAAAAAAAAAACTGCCAGCAATTATTACCTGATAGGGTAAGATGATAGAGTGTCTGTACGGTGGCTCGGAAAGTGCATGTATGTGTGTGTGTGTCTGTCATCTGCCCCCCTGCCATTACAATTATGGCTGCCTAATGGGAATACCATTTAATAATATACACAAGTAACCTTATAGATTCAATTTAGTGCCTCTTTTACAGCGTCCATAACCCCCCGAAAAAAGGAGGGAAGCGAGGGAGAGACAATTTCTGAAAAATTTAATCTACAGCAAGACCCATAACTGTGAGGATGCTCACTTGTAATAGCATTTCTGACTTCTTTCTCTCGACAAGAAGAAGAAGAAGAAGAAAAAAACAGATTAGTTATTCTGCCAACAAAAGTTTCAAGTGAGCTCATTACATGGTTTGAGGTTTGTGGAAATATTCCACAGTTTACAGAATAAAAGCTTCCTGTTCTCTCTCTAAAGCCCCTCTGGACTGTGGCCCTTGTCTGATTTTCAGCCAAAACCCCAAAACAACATAACAGCAAGAATAACAGCAGCAGCAACAACAAAGTCTCGCAGCCATTTATGTCAAATTTCCGGGTTATGAATATGATTTGAGAGTCGGCTCGGGTCAGTTAGCAGCGTGGCCGTGTTGTTGTGCTGACACAGGTCCTCATTAGAACCAGTTGCTGATTAAAAAACAAGCCCATCTCGTCATGCCGCCGTTCCCTCCTCCCCTCTCGCGTCTCTTCTTCCTCGCTCTGTCCTTCCCTGTGCTGTTGGTTCAACATCAAAGGGATCAATTTGCATAGAGCGAAAAGGGAGTACTGAGAGCCAACCTTGTTTAGCTAGTCAGTGTTCTGGTGCTGCTTAATGGCTGCTGACAGATGAAAGGAAAACTGCTCCACTACCCAAACCTCATAAGTACAGCCTCTTCTTCTCCAACTGGCATGATAAAAGCTAATTTCCTCAGTAAAAGTGAACATCCTTACAGCTATCTACAAGTATGCACATAATAATTAGGGGATGAATGAGAACAATAACAAAAATACTTCAGTCGCCACTCATGACCTGTGATAAGCTCGTCGCTGTGTAATTTACTTGTGCATGATTCCTGGTTTTATTATCCCGCTTTGGCTATTACGTGCAATTTACCGCTTAGATCAAGAGCTTGATGACCCGACAGAGATCGGTGTAATGATAATGAGCGATTCTTCGTTAACGTTGTTAGCGGACCGCAAATTGCAAACTCACGGTGACTGTGATCGTTCTGACTGTGTGTGTGTGTGTGTGTTAGTGTCTACATGTCTGAGCAGGTATTCAAGCATGTGTTTACAAGGTTGTTGTATGCCTGCTTGCTATGCATCACTGCTTTACATCACCTGTAATGAGATTACGGCTTCTGTTTTCATATCGGCGCAAAAAGACTGGCAGCGGGAGAGCCGCACACGATGCTCTTTGCCTGACCTTGAGATGCTCTCTCCTCATTTGCAAGGTGTTTTTGTCGAGCACTCGGATGGGGAGGAAGACATGCAAACAGAGCATTCAAATGAGGAAGTGAGGCTTTATAAAAAAATAAAAAATGTATTCTAAGCTTTTGCACATTTGTTTACTGAGCTTTCCAGTAAAATATGCCAAAGCACAGAAGCTTAACGCAGGGGCTGAAGGTTAAAGATCGGAGAGATTTCTAAAAGAAGAGAAATGGGACTTCTGATAACTCTGAAGTTATCGCCTATGTTTTGTGTTCTAACTGGCTTTGCTAACCTTTGCCATTGCTCTATGAGAGCATGACATGTTATGTGGACTTCTGGACAGCTGGCTAACTTTTAACTGGCTTTAGAGTTGTTTGAAGGCATCTTTGATGGAGCTTTGATTTCCAAAGCTGATACTGTCACGGGATAACTAGGCTGGTTGACCCAAATGCAGAAATGACACTCAGGAGAGATGGAATCCAAAAATTAGGTTTATTGTAGAAACTGATGTTGTACAGATGAGAATGAAAACGGGGGTGTTACCAGTTGTGCGGTGAGAGTCCTGGGAGCAACGGAGAAGGCTCGGGTTTGGTGCAAGTGGAGACACAGACGGGAAGCGGGAACACTGGAGAGTCCTCAACAAAGGAAAGGCGGTCTCGCTGACGCTCGGAAAAAGGCACGAAGGGATGCACAGAGGAAACTCGGAGGAACACGAAGGGAACACTCGAGTGGTGGCTAGAAGTCGCCATGTAGGGCAACACTCAGGCAAAGAGTGAATAGTGAAGGCTCCTCTTATACCGGTGGTGACGACCCAAATGAATTGCAGGTGTGTAGCTCACACACCTGCAGGGAATCAGTCACTGAGAATTCCTCCAGGACGCCCTCTGGTGGACGCCTGGAGGAGAACAAAAACACAGGGCCCAAAAATCACCATTCCCTGACAGATACTGACTTTGTGTTATCATTGTTTTTTCCGCTCCAAATGAAGTCTGCACACTGGTAGCATCACAGTTCCGGCTTCAGGTTTTAGTTTTGGTTTTCCCTTGAAAACCAGTTTTGCATTTCAGATTGATTCGTTTTTTTGGTGGAAATGCTTCAGTAATAAAGACTCTAAATTTGTTGGACACTTGCTTTGATTGATTTTGGATGATGCATCCTCAGTGCTCAGTTGTGTTTTCTTGTCAAGTTGCCACTAGATGTATTTATATTACATGCACATTTTTGAATATGTGGAATTCGGTCATTGGACATGTTTTATTTTTGCTTAACAACCAACCTCCGAGCCAAGAGGACTGGATGTCTCCCACCGACTAAACTCCCACTGTTGATGTGGACGCGTGAGATCAGATGAGCAGCAGGTTCTTGAAGAGAATCTATGAGAAACTGTCATTTTCTTCAGCTTTTTCTCTTTCAAAGTATTAGCTAATGAACTTTTTATTCATTTATCTTGACATTTGTTTTCTGGGGTTGAAATGGAAGTAGCATCTCTGCAGTCCTGTGGTGAAACAATGGTTCTCTGAAGTCTGAGAGAGAGTTTCTTTTTTGCCATTTGGTGATCAAAGGGATACTGAAGATGACTGCTGGAGACTTGATTCACAAAATTAACCAACATTGCAGAAAACAGCAACATTTGGGTGACAACAACTGTTTCTGCAGAGGTGAGATAAAGGTGAGGTGCTGAGGATTTAGGGGATCTATTGGCAGAGATGGAACATAATAGTCAAAGTTGTGTTTCCATTTGTTTAGATCAAGGCCTTCATGTGTAGTAGGAGCAGATCTTCTGCCCTGAAAACACAAACCAAACACTGGCTCTGTCTTGCATTTTTCTTTTTTGTTTTTTTAATGATCACCGTGGCTTCCTCCTACATGCTCATGAGGAATTTGCAGTCTCACTGTTCATCATCATCAATGCCACTAACTTCTACAAATTGCTCCTTTAAGGCCTGTGTACATAAATTGATGTGCAATATCACTATAGGATTTTGTTGTTTTTTAGTCTTTTTTTTAATCTTTGTTATTATAATTGAAAGTGGCGCGAGAGACAGGAAATATGGGGAGAAGAGTCAGGAAAGGACCTGCAGTAAATGGTCATGGGCCGAACTTGAACCCACGACCTCTGCGTCAGGGACTACAGCCCCTGTTCATGGGTCGCCCGCGCAACCCGTTGAGCTATCTGGGCGCCCTTTATTTTTATATGTAATGCATTATTTGTATGTTGTGAAACACAGAAAGGGACACATTTATCAACACATTATCATCAGTCATGGTTTGACCCTTTTCGCCTGCATCTCCAGACTGCGCAGTTGGTAGCACTGTTGCCTCGCAGCAAGAAGGTTGCCGGTTCGCGGCACCGGGTTCTTTCTGCGTGGAGTTTGCATGTTCTCCCCGTGCAGCGTGGGTTCTCTCCGGGTTCTCCGGCTTCCTCCCACACAGTCCAAAAAACAATTGGTGACTCTAAATTGTCCGTAGGTGTGAATGTGAGTGTGCTTGGTTGTCTGTCTCTAAGTGTAGCCCTGTGATAGACTGGCGACCTGTCCAGAGTGTCCCCTGCCTTCGCCCAAAGTCAGCTGGGATAGACTCCAGCCCCCCATGACCCTAGTGAGGATTCAGCGGTGTATAGATAATGGATGGATGGATGGATCTCCAGACTGATTAACCAAACCTCCACTATTTTTTCTGGTAACACTAGAAAAAGCCATATCCTGAGCATTGCCAGTAAGTGAAAGGTCTGACCATAAAATACATTCTCTAATCAACTACATAGGTGACCTAGAGCCTGTAACCATGTAATGTATATAAGCACTATAAGTGACATTGTCCTCCCTTATCTACGGTGTATTGGCCTGATGTTCACACCCACCAGCTTGATTTAGAGCCGGTCTCCACTGGACTGAGCAGGTTGAGCAGTCTCACTTCATTTTAGTGTCTCTTTCCTCATGAGTTCCGACTGTACCAAACCACTTTACCGTCTTTACTGTGTGACCTCCATCAATATCCAACTCACCCTATTAGTGAATCACATCGCCTCGCAGTGCCGGTGTCAGGCACAGTGGCCACCACTAAAGGGACGAAACTGGACACACACACAACTCAATATTTTAAGTTCATAGCGGTATTATTATTGGCTGGAGACAGTTAACTGGAATCGTATCATTTCTGTCCTGGGAGATTACAGGCAGTGATACCCTTGACCTCCTGCAGGACTCCTCATGGGAGCCGCCCTTTAATAGTGAAGGCAGGCTGCGGGTGAAACAGTGATGGAATTGGTGTTAAAAGCTTGTGTGTGTGTGTGAGTGTGGTGCAAGAGATGACCTCCCCTGCTGCATCCTTGGGTAACTCGGCTCGCAGCTGAGACTAATTTCCATTTTATAAATCCTCTCATCTGATGGATACATCTAATACAATCTCAGGCGAGAGAAAGGCAATGAATGTAAAATGCAGTCCTCAATTTTCTCCCATTTTCCGAGGATAACAAGCTGTTATTGATTTTCCCATTTGTTTCTTTTCCCTACTTTTAGATTGTTTGACTAAACTTTTGAGAAACTTCATTTAACAATTGACTTCACTAAACTCCTCCCCGCAAGCCTTTGGATTTTTCTGTATGTCGAAGCGGTTTGCATTACATGGTAGTGATATACGCTAAAAGTTGCTTTTGTTTTCTTTCCCAGAACGCAAAATACTAAAGGATCAAGCAAAGAACAAACTACACTGTGTGTTTTGCAGCTTTAACATAAACTTTTCAGCATATTAGTTTGACTCAACAGATTACTACTTACAAGGCCTGTTCTCCACTAATACATTAACTGTGTGGCAGTTAGAGCTTGAATTAAAAGAGTGTGAGCTAATTCTTATTGGGATTTTTTATTTTGACCAGAAAAAACATCATTATTGGATTCAAAAAAAAGATCTTCTTCAAAACTGTCAAAGCCAAGATGAAGCAGTATGCAAAAGTTTGGTTTCCCAGGTCAAAATGTCTGTTTCTGTGAATAGTTAAGTGAAGATAAATTAAACTCCACAAGGCTCAAATGAAACATTCTTTACAACATTTTAAAAACAACTAGTGTGTTATTTTTAAAAGGAAAGTAGAACCATGCAAAAGAGAATTAAGCTCTCAGATGATGAGGTCACACACCTCAATGAGCTGGTTAGGTCTCTGAATTGTTCAACGTCTTCAATAGGGAAGAGAAGGTGATGCAAATTTCAAAGCTTTATAAACTATCTGACTCCTCAAATCTTGTCCCAGAAATCAGTAACCGTGGGCAGCTGCCGAACACTCTGAAAGTGAAAGTAATCAATGCCCACAAAGCAGGAGAAGTCTGTAAGAAGGTCATGCTGAGGTCTGGAAAACAAAGAAAACTTTGTGGGAGAAGTGCTCTCCAGATTTGTAAAAAGGCTAATCAAAGCCCCTTCAAAAGAGCTTTAGGAAATTTCTGAAGTAAGATTTTGAAGTAATGATGCAGAGAAGGCTATGGAAGAGTCATCAGAAGAAAACCTTTATTCCTGCATCGTCACTACAAAATTCAGCTTTAGAAATTGGTAAATGGACATCAAAAGCAACCTGGTGCATTTTGGAAGCAAATCCTACAGACTGATGGAGTTAAAATAGAACTTTTCAGATGCAATGAGCAAAGTTGTAGTTGGAGAAAATACGATGGTGCCAGTGGCACGGGAACATTTCACTCGTAAAGGGATGACATTTTGGAGGAGAACATCACTCTGTGTGGTTTTAAAAAAAAAAAAAGCTGATGATGGAAAGAGGATGACTTTGACAACAGGATAATGACTCTGGATCACACAATGGACTACTTCAAGATGTTCAAGGTGAAGGTTTGACTGTGGCCCTCACGGTTCCCTGACCTGAAAATCTGTTGATGGATCTCCAAAAAGCAGTGCATGCAAGATGGTCCAAGAATCTCACATAGCCAGGAGCCTTTTGCAGGACTTCTAAATGAAATGAAATGACCCTAAGCATACCACCAAATTAGCTACAAAGTGGCTTCAGGACAACAGAGTCAGTGTTTTGGAGTGGCCATCACAAAGCCCTGATCTCAATCCTGTAGAACATTTGTGGGCAAAACTGAAAAGGCATGTGGAGCAAGATGGCCAACAAACCTGACTCAGTTCCACCAGTTCTGTCAGGAGGAATGGGCCAGAATCCATCAAACTATTGTGAGAAGCTTGTGGAAGGAAACCCAAAACCTTTGACCCAAGTCATACAGTTTAAAGACAATGCTGCTAAATACTAAGGAAATGTATGTAAACTTCTGACTCTGAAGAAAGTAATAAAAAATTATCACAAAAATGGTCTCTCTCATTTTTCTGGTTGGCCTAACTGACCTAAAACAGGAAAAGTTCAGTCACATTTAATGTCAGATAGTGAGGAAAAAAAAAAAAAAAGGTCATGTGTTTGTTTTTTTACATTGTATGTAAACTTCTGGTTTCAACTGTATGTCTTTACCTCCCAGTGGCCACCATGGAGAAAATAATCATAACTGAAAAAATTGCTAATTCATTTCCAGTTTAATCATAGAACATATAGGTGGCCAAGGCTCAAATGGTAGCGACACTAAACACCAAGTTGCCATTGGAATGTGAGTGTTTGTGAACGAGAAACACATCGTAAAGCTCTTTGTAGAAATTAGCGAATGTTAAAAGGACACACGTAAGTATAATTCATATATGGCGGAAACATTTGCTGCTGTATTCATATTATTCAAAGCAAATATAAATAATTTTGGAAATCCTAACTGACCTAAAACATGGTGTGAGAAAGCTTACTATTATGTATATAGGTTTAAATTCCAAACACATGGTGTTTTACAGCCGAGGAATAAATGTTTAAAAAATGAGGGGAAATTGGGCTCTGTTATCACTGGACAGTTTCACACGTTGGTATTTGTGTGGAAATAAACCTCTCCTCTTGGAGCAGTACAGCTGATTATATACATTTATATGTGTTTCAATTATAGCTTTGGATGGACCAGAGGTCCCTGGTGCTCCAGACTCCATGGGGGGGCAACGGAGCTGCGGTGTCTCAGGAGGAAGGAGTTTCCAGGGGCATCTGAGACGCACTGTGAATAATCTGCAGACCTCAGCAAGAGATAGCACTAATGATATTCTAGCCCTCAGTAATGTGTGGACTTGTGATATTTATGGCATTACTGAAGCCATCACTCCTTAGCATTTCATATGGTAATGTGTTGATTAAAGAATCACTTCAGGAGGTCCTGCCTGGTCCTGGTGAGGGAAAATACCTTTAAATAACCCCAAGAAGCTTTAATTTAGTAATGGTCTGAAGAGCTTTAAACGTATCGTACACACAGATGTACCTCCAGCTCTGTTCTCAGAAGGATGAAGGGTCAGTATCACCAACTATAAAAACCTCACAATTATGACCTCCATCACAGAACGGAGAAAAGAGTAAGAAAACCCAAAGACTGAGAAAAAAAAGAACCAGTCAGGCATTTAATTACAACCACATGACACCTAACTCAGGCTCTCGAAAGCGACCGGTATATTCAAGGAAACCATTGTTGTTACGCCAACAGCAAATGGGTCTTTCTCAGAATTCCTCTTAATCCCCTGTGAGATATGAGGTGTGAACTGAATCACTTTGATTTCAGTTTGCTCTGTTGATTTCAGTTTTCTCTGTTTGGTTTCTTTGTTGTCTCCAATCCTCCCCCCACCAAGACCGTGAGCCGTATTGTATTAATGAAGACGTAGACTAGACCGCCTTCTTGTCATGTTTCATTTTAATGCGTTTGCTTTCATCATTATAGCTTCTATGACATTGACTGGATGTAACCAAACAAGTCCGGGCCTCATTTTAAATGTGTTTCACCCGCTGGGTGCTGCATAGAGATTGCAAGCAGGGATTTTACTTGACCTCTCACCTGTTCATGACACCTCTGCATGTGTGCACTTTCTTTAATTTACTTTACGATATATGGTTATGGGAGGGAGAGTGAGTCCTTATAAAGCCAGAATTGCATCCAGGTAACACCTATTTGCTCATGCTCCTTCACTGAATAGAAGGCTATCGCTGTGCAGCCATGTGTGCATTCTTTCATACGCTGTAATACCAGAGACTTAATTGTACAGAACAAAGGCTTTATGGGGGAGATGAGTTTGTCAGATGTTAGTGAAAAGAGGAAGATAATTGAACTGTACTTCAACCTGCTCATGTTGCCTTCATTATTAACAACACACCACACAAATCAGGACGAGAACACAGACAACTCAAGTCGACTGATCAGTGCTCGTGATCTCCTCGTAGTCCTCTTGTATAGTTAAGAGGTGCAAGTTAGTTACTGTGGAGTTCATGTGTGTACGTAAATCCAGCTTCGAAAGCAAAATATGTAACAAAAAATCTCTAGCAGGGAGTGTTGGTTCCATAGTCTCCTGTTGCAGCCTGCAGAGCAGAATGCATCGACGGAGGCAACAGTATGAGCACAGGAATGCAGTAAAATAAATCATAAGCAGTAATGTAATTTTACAACTGAGAATTACAACACATCCAAAATCTTATATGAGCACACTGGGAGTTATTTATACAAATTACATAATCCTGAAGGTTGTGCCCAAACGACCTGGCTCTACTCATGACTCCAAGGTACTCAGTGAGAGCAATTTAATTAATTTGAACATAACCATGTCCATCATGGATGTCACTTGGTAATAAATGATACCCCTGAAAGAGATTGCTGGCAAATTGCTGGTGATCAGCCTAATTATAACGGATAAAATCTAATACAAATTACTGCTCTAATTATTACTGATGAGATCGTAGGTCTTTATAGCTAATGTTAGAACAGACAAATGTTAATCTGAAGGTGATAGCCTGGTGTCTTGTCATAGCAGAAGTAAATTAAATACTGAGCTGTCTCGGTGCGACTGGTGATTTTTCAGAGGTGGTGCGGCAGACAATTGAAAAAGAAGCGTAATTGAAGTGAAGATTGGACAGTGAAGAAGATTTAATGTTTTCCTTGGAGAGGTGCACCAAAGCATGCAATGGGATCACCGGCATCATCACTGCAGTGCATTATGGGAAAACTGGTGAAAGTCTTCACGCCTCCTCGTGGAGGTAAAACCAGTGGTGAGGTTTAAGTGTTAGCTTTAAAAAAAATATGTCCACGTGTTTTGACTAATAACTGTTGTGACAAACGGCAATTAGTCAGTAAATAACACACAGTGTGTAATGTTTGATTAACTTGAGCAACAATCTGATCTGTAAAACGTAAAACGAGTATTGTTTTATATGTAGCTAGATGTAACTTTTTACACCTTTTGTTGGGATTCGAGTCTTGTGCTTTTATTTTGGTTGTTGTATTTCCTGTGTGTGTTTTAGTTTTGCTGTGCTCTGCATTTTCAGGCTGGGCGTGGCCACGGTCGAGGAGGACTCGCCCACTCATTATCCGCCACACCTGCCCCTCATCAAAATCAGTGTTTGCTTCACTCCCTTACGAGCGGTAGATCAGCAACGCTTCTTCTCGAGTTCTCGTGTTTGTTATTTGTTAGTTCTATGCTGACACTTTCGTGTCGGCTTTCCCTCCAGAGCCTCCTCAACCTGACGTCTCCCCTGCCCAGCCATTTCGAGGCAACCACCAGCAGCAGACCTCCAGGTTTCCCACCATTGGATCCAAGCCGTCACGAGCACCCTCTTCCCCAGAACACGGACTCCCCCCCCCTGCACTGGAGCACTTCGTTGGAGACCCCTAAGCCCTCTCACCTCCCCTCACGAAGTCCAGCGTGCACCGGCACTTCCCCCTCCTGCTTCCTTGGTGTCCTCACTCCTTCCCCGATTAAAAACCCTCTATTTGCAATCCACCTCCCTTGTCGCATTTATTGGGTCCACTTCCCGTAAATTAGGGGATCCCTCCTAACACTTTTTCTTTCTGTTTGCTAAACTAATCTCACCAACTCCTTCACACTTAATGTATAGATGTAATGTGGTCCAATGCTTGTAGTTGTCCAAAATGTAAAACTGCCCTTTTATTGTGATGGTGTCCACATCCACACCAGATGATTGGTTTCTTAGCCGTTTTGTGCCTCTGCATTTCAATGGAGCAAAATGAATTGGATAAGTTGGCATAAGTCGTTTAAGATTCGCTAAGAGGATTTTCACAGTTTATAACTGTACAAATATATCAGCACACACTTGTTTTTGTCCTTGGTGAAGCTTTGTAGGACACTCCACTGTATCCATCTTCATTCCCTGCTTTTAGTTATTGTATCATAAATCTCTGTAGTAATGACTTCAAGAGCTTCTTTGCAAATAAAATTGTCAGAGATGAGGTTCATCACAAACGTCTTGTCAAGTACACGGGTTTGAGAATCAGCTTGTTTTTTAGGCACTATCCCAACTCAACTGATCAAGGACATTTCACCCTTAATTAACACTACCATATCAGACCTGATCAGTTTATCTTCATTAACACGCTTCATACTGCAGACGTTAACAGGCTTCATAGCATAGCATTGGTGTAGGTCACCAACCATCTTCCTATAACCAACAGACTTGTTGTTATACTTGTCCTGGAGGTTCTTTGTGCTGCATTTGATACCACTGATTACCACATTTTACTGCAGACTGGAAGATGTCGCTGGGATTACATGAACCACACTAGACTGGGAGAAGTTATTTTTATCAGAGAGACTCCGGTCTGTTCATGTCAGCGATGTGTGTTCACTCACACCAAAGTTAGTCACGGTGTTCCACAGGGCTCTTTGCCAGGACCGATACATAGTTTTGAAGCTATGGTGAAACTGTTTGGTTAGTCGACTTCAAACTTGTCTGAAGGACACCAGCACCTGGATGACCTGTCATTTTCTATGTCTAAAGTAAGCTAAGTTGTTGAGTTTGAATCCTAAACATCACAGAAACTCACAGTCTGACCATTCAGTTAAACGTTGGATGCCATTGATTGGGTCTCCAGCATTACTGTGAGGAACCTCGGAGGTATTTTTGACCAGGTGTCCTCACACATAAAGCAAATCTCAAGAACAACCTTCTTTCATCTTCTGAATATTGTCAAAATTAGATTGATACTAAAAGACTGCCCCATGTATACATGCTAGCTCTTTGCTGAACTATTCCAGTTCTTTGTTATCAACATGTCTGAATAACCCCTTTAAAAGCCTCCAGGTGATCCAAAATGCTGCCGGCAGAGTTCATATATCATAAATCTCCAGTATCAGTGTTCCTCAAGGGCTCCCTATAAAATCCAGAATAGGATTTAAAATCCCTCCCCTCACACACAAAGCTTTCTATGACCAACCTCCATTGCATACTAAAGACTCTTTTGTACCATTTTATCCCAACAGAGCACTTTGCTCTTTAATGGCTAAAAGAGCTATTAGGGTTCTCTCTTGTGGAACCAGCTCCCAGTTTGAGTTTAAAAGGCAGATACAATCTCTATTATTAAAAACTGGTCTCAAAACATTCCTTTCTGAAAAATCTTATAGTTGGAGCTAGTTCAGGTGACCCTGAATCGTCCCTTAGTTTTGTGCTATTGCCTTGGGCTGCTGGGGGACCTCCCACATCGCACCAACCACCTTGACCCTCCTTACTTTTGCTCCATGGATTCATATCCCAATGTTGCATTTCATCCGCTACTTATCTTCTCTCTCTCATAGTTTTTGTCCTCTCTGTTGTTTTGTTGCATTTACTTTCTACAGGTATCTCTGTAGTCACTGGCATCACCAATCTTGCACTGTTCATTGCTAGTACTCTTTATTTTATGTCATAATTCTGATTAATATCATCATTATGCTTACCACTTATAGTCCCTGCCACACAACAATGACTTTGACAGAACTCTAATACAGCTTAGTGTGTATACATCTTTCTGCTGTTTGTCCTTTTATCTCAACTGGTCAACTGCCAGAGGTTCCTTCCAGGTGCCAAGTGCTTGCTCAAGCTGGAATTGCTGGATTTTCCTCCATCATACTGTATAAGTGTCATAGTCATCATAGTGTAAGTGCCATGATGTAGTATAATTCGGCATTACATAAATATTATTGAATGATGTCTTAAGTTTAGAGAGAGTGAGACAGTTCCTGAGTTGAGTCACGAGCTTTCGACATCCTAAAAAGCCTCAACTTTAAAGCACTCTTTAAACACCCTTATAGATAAATGCCGGCACTTAGACGCCAATAAATGTGTAATTTCCTATCTGTGATTCTGGATTTGACCCATTTCTTCACCTGTTTTCTTTGTTAAAACGAAGACGAAACTGTAGAAATGGTTTGTGATTGCTGCTCCGCTTGGCCTTTGGAGGCGCGCAGAATGCATTTAGAGAAAATGGCTCCTTTTCTGCCTCGTGCCGCTCACAATTGAAGCTGTCAAAGGCATCTCACTTGGGATGGACTAGACAAGCGTTGGATTTCTCCCAAGATGTGAGGGCAGAAAAATCTAATCTGGAAAACAATGGCGCTACACTGACTGCACCTCTGAAGCCGTTGTGCATTCTCTGCTGTACATATGCAAATTTTCACCCCTTTTCCCATTTGAGCATAAAAAGCAAAGATAAGATATTTTCATTTAGACAGAACGAATACATTTTGAAAAGGGCTGGGCGTAGTCAGAGCGCTTTGAGAGTTTGCTGTGATCATAGGAAGTCGCTCTTTTTAGAGGCTCTTGGTGGTTTTTCAGCTGTTTTTCTTGCCTTTCTATGCAAAGCTCTTTTTCAAACAGTCTGACAGAATATAAAATAAAATCAGTTATCTGTATTTACTTCTGTATTTATTAAGTTCAGGTCGTAGTCAAAAACATTATAGTACTTTAATACCACATGTGTCTTTACTTCTTTAGTTGTCTTTAATAATGTCTGGCAGGAAAAAAATGCAGTGCATCACAATGTAACGCATGTTTTGTGATAGTTTTTATTTGTTTAATTACTGTATTTCCTTAATTAATTAATTGATATTTATGCATTTTACAATAGGTTTGATTAGAAAATGAATGAATGGTGGGTTTGGTTTTACAAACCAGCTCATTGTTTGACTTGTAATGACACGAGGAAGTGTTTAAATGAACAAGAACAGCTGATTTTAGTAGTAACTGACTAGACTGAGGGAAAAATAACTGCAACTAGTAATTAATTATCTAAAATACAAGTTCATTGTATGTAATCTGACAGGTTTAAGACGAACTGAGAAATGAGAGTCTGAGCTATAATTTCTCACGTGATCGCCTCAAAGCACGTGTTGTTGTTTACTGAGAGTACAGTTTCAACAGGAAGGGCTGATCATTGTGAACATTGTGACTGACTGCAAAGAAGTGTAGCACCAACAGACAAGCAAGCAATGAAAATATGGGCAGGTGACTTCCTCCTCTGTGCTGTTTATCGCTGGATTCCATTTGATTGTAGTTTTGAACTGTTTTAAACCTGCGGTGCAGAAAATATGGATCCCCGTACTGGCAGTGAGAACAATTATTTTATCTATTTCAATGTCTTTTATCTGCTGCAACATTAGAAAGTGCTCTGGGACACTCGCTAGGTGTTTCTGCCAAACTCCCAGATGCTATAGCTGCTCCCCTCTTCAGCTCTGGCAAACCAGTGGGGATGTTGCCATAGACACCAGATTTAAGACTTCAGTATAATGCGAAATAGGGAGCAGTTTAATCAGCATTGTGCGAACTCATTTGGCAAAGGCTTGAATGCAATGTATGTTCATTCATATGTAAAACTTCCCCCTCCAGCTTTAACAGCAGTATTTTTTTCCCCTATGGAAAACACTGTCGCTGTTGTTATTATTAGTCTATTAACACAAGGATATTTGCCATAGCATAGTGAACTATTCCTCTGAATAACTATAACTTATAAGGTCAAGCTAAATGCATAGATTTTCCCTTAACACCCTGTTTGGCTTATTTAAGGTGGATTTCTTCTCTTTGAGCCTTTTTCATATTGGTTACAGGTAATCACTCAATAACAAATCAACAAATACTTTGGCACATTTCTGAGAACAAATACATTTGTAGCTTTACGCAGCGCTCAACATCACAAGCATGATAACGATAAAACCATTGTAGATTCAACACCTCCGTTTGGCTTTGCAACGCTGACTTAGTTTCCAGTAGTGTATGTTTGATGATACTGAAGGTAAAATATGTGTTTAGAAGTCATTCTTAATGCCCTGCATGGTATTCATATCTCAGCCTTACAGTATAACACACCAGAATGTACTTCAAGTAATATTCTTCATCATTCTTACTTAATACTTTTTGTGGGTCATTGCAATTTGTCCAAATAAACTTTTAATACTTCTCAAGAGACTTTATAGACACGCAACAGCAAACAACTAGGGCACATAAAGCATGGAAACTAATTTGTTATTTAATATAAGGAGATCAGCGAGTCTGTCTTAGAATCATGAGTGTCCTCTACAGTATATCCCTACTTCATCTCATTGTCTGACATTAATGAGTCAGAGAAGAAAATAATAGGACAGCGAATAATAGATACCAAAAAAAAAAAAAAAAGGGGTCAGCACCCAAGGTTGTTATTGTTGTTTTTTGCAGACAGCGGACTACCCTGGCGCTAGTGTGCAGTCAAACTAAATGGTATGCTAATGAGCACATTCACAGGCTGGAAGTAGGGTCTCACAGTTTGCCACCCGCTGGTAAAAAAATGAATGACTGATCAAAATTCAGCCGAAGCACAAATTTAACTAGAAGAGGAGACAATCGGCCTGAGTCACATTGAGCGGTGACAAGAGGCAAAGATGTTAGAGGAAATTGAATAGAAAGTTATACGAGTTAACATGGTTAAGGTAAGCGGGTTAACACGGAAACACTTGTTGTATTAGTGAGCTGCCACTGAGTGATTGGTTTGATGTCTTCAGTGGCTCCATTGGACCTCTTTCACAGCTACCATTGGCATGCTGTTGGGTCATTTCAGTTTGCAGTACTGTAACTGCTTCTTCTCTAGCATTTGACGATAAAATTAAGTCAAAGCAGCTAAACCTTGATACTGTACATCACTGAGTTTGTTACTGTGTGCATTAGTATCCTGGTTTTGAGTCTTATCCTTGATAAAAGTGAAAGAAACTATTAGAAGAAGCTACTAATGTGAAAATGTATCAGTTGAAAAATCAATGATGTATTTATGTCTCCTCCCTAATAGAATTCCCAATGTCAATACCAATACGTGCACACATTTTTCCAACCTAATTGCAGAGAACATCCAGGTTCTCCTGCAGTAGAATTTACATATTATTATGTCCACTTCTATTGTGATCACATGTGCAGACACACAATGTCTTTCAAAGGTACACATTAACTGAGCTAAACAAAAAAACAGCTACATGGAAGACATGGCGTATTCATTTTCATGTCACATTTCTCAACAAAACTGTAAACTTTCAGACTGACAGGCGGCGTTATCTGTCTGTCATTTTAAAGCCTTTAAGCCACTGATGATAATGCTGATATCAGTGTGTATCCCCGATACGCACACAAATATCTACACCCCTACCTTTCCCTTGTATCAGTTTAAAATAACTAATTGCTTTATCTTCAAGCAATTAAAAGCCGTTTTAACTGCTCTAACTGATGGCATGTTGTTCCCCCAAGCCTTCTGAAAACATCCTCAGCTCGTGTCTGAGATGACAGAAGACCTTGATAAGAGGAGGCTTGCTAAAGCTGTACTCACACTGTGTTCATTGATGTTCTGTGTTCTTGCTGAGTGCTGTCTGTCTTTTTTTTTTTTTTTCTCCATGCCATGTCAGTATTTGTGAAAGATGTGATGCACTTGCAAGACTGCTGTTCCCATAATCCCAAAACATCCTCCTACCTCAAAGAGCCAGAGACCATTTGTGCATTTAATGCTGTACAGGCTACCGGCTAAATGCATAAAACCGTACCCAAGGTGCTCCTGCAGCTCTGTGGAGACATGAAGCAGAGCAGCAAAGCATCTTCGGTGTCCACCAAAGAGGCTTGATGTACGACTGGGACACAAGCTTCATTGCTTGACTTTAGGAATGTCAGAGGGTGTTGCATATGAAGTCAACACCACAAAGAATAGTGCACTGACTAGAAATACATGCAACAATGTTCTCTGTTTTAAAGTTAAAGGACTTTTGTGCGCTGAAGATGGACTGTCTATTACTAATGCAGAGATTAACCTCCAAAACCTTCCCATCTCCTACCTCTTTGTTTAATTTAATCTCATATTATATACAAAAACAGATGGAAAAACATCTTATCAGTGGTGAATCCACAGAACATAAACTCAACTTCTGTACTTAAGTAAAAAATGTTGAGGTATTTGTAGTTTATTAGAGATTTTATATTTTATGCTTCTTAATACTGCAATAAATGTCATTCTTTACTCTACCAGGTTTGTTTGACAGTTAGTAACGCTTCAGATTAGGAATTCTGACGAATGTATCGGTTCATTCGGTCGGCTGCTTGTCTCACAGCAAAGGCTGACAGTTCCATAAGACTGGAACAATGCAGCCTCCTCTGGCAACAGCCCCAGTTGTTTTGGCAGTGCTGTCCATGAGTTTGACAAAGTGGCTTAAAGGAGAAGCTGCCATTCCAGGTGGAAATTTGAAAATGAATTTGAGGCTTTCCATGCTGAATAAATTATATTTCACAGCGCCTTTTTTTTCTTCTTCTTTCCTAACTCACACAACAGTAATATGCTACTTTATTGAAGTGCAGTAATATTTCAGTCAGGGTCAGTTTTACTGTGCAGCAGCTCTTATAATGCCTTAAGTACATTTTGCAGATAACACTTGTAGTTTTATTTAAGCATTTTTAATGCAGCTACTGTTGAAATTACTTGCATAGACATAATTTCACATAGTGGGAAATCGTAATACTACAAACAGGAGAAAAAAAACAGAAGAAGCAGAGGATGAATAATAATCTCCATCAATAATTATTTTAACTTGGAAAACAAACCTTCTGTTTGATGAATACATAAATGAAAGGTAAAACGTGTGTCTATTACCATTAAAACTAGCAGCGAAAACAGTATCAGAATTACTGATACAGTGACAAATAGTCTAAGACAGCTAATTGTCCAAAATGTTGCCTGTTGAGCAGCTTTTGGTTAAATAGTCCTGTGCTGTCAGCTGGACAAACTCAGCGACCACCCGAGATGCTTCATGCAGAACATATGTCAATCTAAAACACATCAAGTCCCATTTTCTCCTGATGCAATTCCACCGTTAACAACACCAAATTTCTTCTCATGGGTATCAGCTTTGCAGTGACACAGACTTTCCATTAGCTCCAAGCCAACACCGTTGTCGGGTTACTGTGTTGCTGCTTTGCTACCAGAACCAAACATGCCTCCACACACTTAGGGGTCTCTGACAGCAAGATGTATTTCCTCTGCTCTCTGTCCAGCCTATCAAAGGTCTAAAGCCATAGCAAAGAGAAAACAACGTAAACAGAATTCATACTTTTCTGTATGTGATTATGAAATTCAGCTCTTATGAATGTGAATAACTGTTTGATGAAGTTTTAGAACAAAGCAGATTCTGGTGTTTGTTAAAGAATTCTGTTTCAGTGTGAGATGTGTTGTTCTGTGCTCAGTGGTGGATCTATCTTTCCTGTCCAAGTACTTAAGCAGATATTCTTGTGAAATTTTAACTTCAAATGAATGCAAGTTACATAAATTTGTCTTTTTGTACACTTTATGAGGTTATGAATTTAGTCTTGAATGAATAAAACAGACCCTTTTCGACACCAAACACATTCAATATTTAAAATGACAACATGCTATGAGATTTTTTTGTAAATTTAATAAATATCAAACTTCATATTCAGACTCTTGACTGTGGCACTCCAGGTTGTGGCCAGATGTGGTCAATGCTTGCTTTAATAGCACTGGGTTACAAAAACATATTTTTTTTGAAGGTGTGGAGGATTTTTTAACTGATTTAGGACATTTTTGCAATGCTGAATTCAAAAATGACACCTGATTTTAAAATTTTGCCACTAAATCGATTACATTTTTTGATATTAGCGATTGATTTATTTTAGTATTTCTCATATGAAATCGGATTTTAGAGGAAAATTTTCATTTTCTAATCCTTTCCATAAGCTAAATGATCCAAAAGTTGATGAGTAAACATTTGTAAAGGTAAATACTAGCAATTTGCATGTTTCATCAAATCAAAATTTTGACCTCATTGAGCAAAACCAATGTAATATTTGGATTCAGCACATTGCAATTGTCCAGAATCAGCTCAAAAACCTTTGACAACAAAATGGGTGTAGACCAGTGTAATCCATGAGACGTGTCTCAAATCTGATTTGAGTCCATCTGTGGCACACAGAAGAGACTGGACAGAAAGGTACGCATCTGTGTACATCTGGTCTAACAGTTCACTGCATGCCAGGACCAACACTGAGCACAAGGTCCAAGAACCTCTCTGTAGACCACCATAATAAAAGTAATGGTGAGCAATTGATCAGAGCGAAGGTATCAAACCATTTTTACAGCTTTGAGTCTTCCCAGGCCCACAGTAAACTCAATAATTGTCAAATGGAAGAAGTCTGAAACCACTAGGACTCTTCCTGGAGTTGGCTGTCCGCCCGAACTGAGTAAACGAGCAAGTGTGTTCATCTCATCTTATCTCATCCATCTCACCGACCATCTCAGCAGCCCTCCATCAATCAGCCCTTTATGGTAGAGGAAGCCACTCTTAAGCAAATGACATATGACAGCTTGCTTGGAGCTTGCCAAACTACATTTAGAAGACTGAGAGCATGAGGAAAAAGATTCTCATGAGTCATGAGTCAAAAACTGAACTCCCCAGGCAGAACTCCAAGCACTGTCCATGACCTGACTAACACCATCCCTACAGTGAAGCACGGTGGTGGCAGCATCACGCTGTGGACGTGCCTCTCAGCAGTAGGGACAATGACGCTGGTCAGAGTTAGAAGGAGAAAGTGTCCAAATACAAAGAGATTGTTAAAAACAACCAGCAGCACAGTGACCTGAAAATGGGGCAGTAGCTGTTTTCTCAGAACAACAGTGAACCAAAGCATAGAGTTTAGAGAACAGTGGAGGGGTTTCAGGGCAAGGCCCTCACTGTCCTTGGGTGGTCAATCCCAGATTTAAGCCCCATAGAATACTGTATCTGTGGAGAGAGAGGCTTGAAGATAGCAGTTCACAAATGCCTCCCATCCAATCTGACAAAGCTGTAAGATCTGCCAGGAAGAACATAAACCACCCAAATCCAGGTTTGCAAAGCCTGTAGAGACTTTAGCAAAAGAAAAGCTGTATCTGTTGTAAAGGGGGTTTCTAAAAAAACACCAAAATAAGGCTCTGAATACAATGTAGTTTAGAGATTCTAGTGTTTGCTTTAATTGAATGCAGATTAATGAGAAAAAAAAATGAACATTTTATTCTCTCTAAATAAAATTCACGGCAGCATAAACTGTGCAAAACATGAGGATGTCTGAACATGCTGTGAAACGACAGTGTGCCATAGGATGTTTTTCCCCACAGTTGATGGTGTGGGTAGCAAAGGGCCAATGGCTTTCCGATATGACATGACTAAAAGGCATTCTTTGAAGCTGCTGGTGTGCTGATTCACACAGACTACAGTCATAGCATGCTGACTGCATCTCTGTTCACTGTGTGCCTCCGCTGCCATTGCCCACTGCAATGTTTAAAACCGACCCACTGAAAAATAGTGTTCATAACTTGTTGTGCAGTCTTTACTGATCAATACAACCAATCTCAGTGAAAAAAATGTAGTTCTGAAACAATTGTAGGAAGCCATATGGAAGATTATATGAATGGAATAAATCCCAAACCACAAAGATTCACTTACAAGAAAATAAAGTAGTGAGATCTGCACTTAGCAAAACATTTAAAAATGGCAGCTTCTCTCTAGTCAAAAGCCCAAATCAGGTGATTTACAGTCTGAGTCGTGTAAAATGCTCAACATGTACAGTTTGTTCAGAAAACGATCAGCTGCGTGCACTTCTCTCCACACTGCGTACATTTAAGAGAGCCTGCTAATATTACAAAGATACGATAAGTGCGGTTGAGTGTGATGCTTCGCTGCATTTATTGAGGTCCCTGCAATTTCACAGGGTCAACTTACACGGAAAAATCTGCGAATGTAAGATACAGCTGCAAATATGCGCAGGTGAGTTGAAAGACGGTTGTGGCAGGGGAGGAAAAAAAAAAAATTCAATTAACCTACTTAATTAAAATCACCATGACAGCAGAATAATGGGTGAGTGCATCACAAAAAAGAAGAAAGCAGCTGATCTTCACTGCATTAGTTCACATATAAATTAGCTTCTTAGATAGAAGAGAACAGTAATGACGACTCAAGACGCACTATTTTATGCAACTGATCACAGAGTGAACAGGGAGCTGGAGTTTTTTGGAGCTACTAATCCACTATGGCCACGGCACTCCTGTGACTCGCAGTTTTTCATAGAAATGTTTTTACATCTTTCTGTGTCTTTTTCATTCCCCTACGCAGGTGATAAATGACTCCTTCTGCATTAGTTGATGAAACTTTTTAATATAGACGACTGTGTAATTAACTCCTGCCTTAGTAAATCAGATGCTAATTTTGTAGATTGGAATTGCTGCTTGAACAAAAAGAGTGTTGGTTCTGCAGTATATGGACACACAATAAATCTGTTCCCAGTTTTTGTTTTTTGGACTTGTCATTATTTAGTTTAGAATACATGGAGTTGTGCACAGTTTTAGTAATGCACTATGGCAGTATAACTTTCCAAAGTACCCTTCAATTCATTTTTTTTAATGATCCGCCACCAGGTTGATCTCCAAATGCAGTCTGATGTTTGCTTTTTCCACCAATGCTCTGATAGTCTGTATTTTTAACTGCTCTGCAGGAACGCTTGTGTGCCAGTAACAGTGGTGCGTCACTATGACAACCAGACATTAGGATCTGACATGTCAACAGCTTCAGCACAACTGTTTAAGTTATTTCAATGTAATGATTCTGATGTTTATTCTGTTTCTCTCCACATATAATATAAAAACGCAGTTAAGTTGCTGTGGACGTGAAACACAAGCAGCTTTTAACAAATCACAAATCGAATTGACTTGATAAATATATATATATGTGTTCATTTAGATAAATAATTTTTTCCATGTGGCAGGATAAATTAAGTCGGCAACTTAAACAGCAGCGCATGCATCCACCTGACAGACTGCAGGAGAATAAACAGAGGACATGTGAGGAGGAAGGGGGAGAGACGGAGGGAAACGACACGTGTTAATGTGATCATTCTGATGTTCATTGCTTATTTCGTCACAAACAAAGATGTCGAGAAACTAAAATTCCCGCATAATGTGAAAAATATTGATGATACCACAAGAAAAAAAAAGGGGTTGAATCCTGTGGCATCTTAGGCCGTTTGTTAAGGTACAGTGATGGAACACAACACCCACTCTGAAATTATGTTTCCCAGAAATGATGCTCCTACACAACTAAACTGCATTCTCATTCACATTTTGAAAGAAACTTAATCTAATTTGGAAACAAACTTATTTTATTACCTATGACGTAATAGGAGAGGCTTCTAGCTTCAAACATCGGTAATGTCTTTATATGGAGGAAAGAGGCAGCAGGACTTTGACCCAGGAGGCTTGCGTCCGGTTCGGGAGCATCATTCCTAAACTAAAGTTTAGTTTTCACTTGACGTTTCATTTTAGATTTCTCTTGCTGTTTAGTTAGGTAGGTACCAAAAATACTTGGCTAAGTTTGGAGAAAAATCACACTTTGATTGACTTTAATTGATGAGCCTTATCTCAACATGTTTGAATCTTTCCCTCCATTTTCTGGGTTACCAGGACGATGAGTCCCACCTTAACTAATACATGATTGGTTGGTTAAAACAAAAAAATGTAATTCAGCAGACAATCAGTTTCTCTCAAAATGTAAGAGAGGATGCTGTCCAGTTGTATAGGAATGCACCTTTTAGGACATACATTTAAGTCAAGGAAAGAATGTTGTCTTGGTTAATACTCAAGAAGTCCAAAACACTAGCTGTGATTATTAACATTTAAGTAAAACTACAATCTAGTGACTAGAAGTTCCTGGTCTTAACCCGACTGCACGCAGTATTGGGACAGGATGTTGCCTGATATTGGACAAAGATGCCAACTTTATTCCATCTTCAGTCTGCATCGCCTCCCAGCTAGCATTTTATGACTGGGCGAGTTTTTTCTAGCTAATCACTAGAGACCAATGTGTCTGCGTACATCTAATGTCATTTTAGGCTGACAGTGATGCGCAGCGATGCCGACGTACTAGGGCTGCCAATTTTTTCAACTGTGGAGTGGAACGAAATAAAAACAAACTCCGATTATGAGGCAATATTCAGAAAACATGGCGTCTGTATAAAATCAATTGGCTCATCAACGGGGTCATGTGAAGTTCAAGAATATTATTCAGTAGCCTGAACACTTCCTCCTCCTCCTCCTCCTCCTCCTCCTCTTGTTATTACTCCTCCTTGGTTCCAGTGCATATGTTGGCAACGCTTGACAGCAGCTTGGCAGCGACGCTATAGTCCTGCCCATGGCGCTGATGGACTAATCGTTAGTCCTCCTGCAGCGCTGATTAGATCGATTTCTTTTCCAACCTCTGTTTCATGTCACAATGCCAGACTAATCAGCTCACTTGGTGGAGTGGATGGATCCAAAGGTCTGGACGTAGACAACTCGAGATGTGGTCTTTATTTTGTACAACGCCCCTGTCTACCTCGACCACCAAAAAAAAAAAAAAGAAGTCCAAATTAATACCAGGCAGCAGTTATGTTTTGCTCAAAAATAATTTCAAGGACACGGGGTGGATGTTACTTTTCTTTTCCCCGCAAAAACAACTGCGTGTCTGTCTCACAAATGAGCAAATCACTATGTAGCATATGTTACCCAGCCAGACTAGCTACTGTTGTTGTGGACCTGAAACACAAATAGCTTCCAACAAATGGCAAATCGAATCGACTTTATTTATACGTCTGTGTGTGTGTGTGTGTGTGTGTGTGTGCGTGTGTGTGTGTTTAGACGAGGGGCACTACTTTCTGTCCATGTGGCAGAATAAATTAAGCAGCCGACTTAAACGGCCATGTGCATCCATCTGACAGACGACTGCAAGAGAACGAAGGGAGTGCGTGCGAGGAGGAGACGGGGAGGGGAGGGTTAGAGGCTGAGGGAAATAATTCTGGAACGTGAACGGGAAACACCTTTATTTTTAGCACATGTCCTCGGAGAGCGAGGCAGAAGCATGAGCTGAATGATTCTGGGTGAGGAGAGTAGGAGAAAAGAAGGCGGAGGGAGGGAGAGAGAAGGAGAAGGAGAAGGAGAGAGAGAGAGAGAGAAAATAAATAAATAAAACCGCCATTATTTTTAGCTCCGCTGCATTCATACATTTATGAATCTATATGAATTGTGCTGTTTCTTGCCTTCAGCAAAATCCCATGCTCGCTTTTGTTGCTGCTTGGCTTATTTGCAAACGGCACACAAAAACATCCCCGGTGTGGTAAAACTCTATCAGTTGTGGCAGGTTACGAATTCACATGTGAAGCATAAAAGAAGGAAATGTGTGCGTTGGGAAATGTGTGCGTCTTTGTGTGTGTGTGTGCTGGCTGGCTTGTGTGCACACATCTATGAGAGTGACAGAGTTGGTGTGTTGCTCTGCTGTGAAATATCCTGAAATGGCTCGCCTTCAGGGGTTTGTCAAAGTATGAAGCAAAACGTGACTGTGTAGTCAGTGTTTCACGACTGAATGGAAAGAAGGGAGGGAGAGAGGGAGAGAGAGGGAGAGAGGGTTTGAATGAGAGCGCAGGTAAAGGAAGAATGAGGAGATAAAATGAGTGAAACATAATGCCGGGGAGGGAGAGGAGAAAAATAAACTCCTCAATGAGATGGATGAGGAAAGATGGAAGGAAGATGCACGCGAGGGAGAGGAAGCACTGAACTGTAGAGGCTGAGTCTGTCACGTGCGGCGCTTTTCAATTTGTCAGTTTCTGTGGCACCATTGTGGCTAAAAATAGAACGCATATAAATAGAAACCGGTCCGATTCTTACTGTCTGAAGGACAAAAGGGCCACGGGTATATTTAATCATATCTATTCCATATCACTAATATAATCTATCTTAATCAGAATGATTTAAAAATCGGATAGTTGGACAGATAATGAGATTTCTGCCTTTCATACTATATTTACTTTGAGACCGCCGCCTTCTACATCAGTGATGCCGGCTATCTGAAGATGTGCAGCCGCGGGGCGACTGTGTTGGCAGGGCACGTTTAAATGGCTTTTCCATTTAGATTTCTGACTTTCCCTCAGCCAGATTTGATTGTCTGCGGGCAAAGCGGTGCGAGGCGAGCGCTAAAGTAAAAAGGAATCAATAGACGACGCAAGGAATGGTTACCAGACAAATGTTGGTACTGGAAATATCACTTATTACTCCGGCAAGCCTCACAGATGGAAAGTGTGATAGCTACGCTGGTCCACAAGTATTATGTTAAAGACAAAAGGCGTCTTAGTAACACAACTTAGAGCTTTGTGTTTAGCATTTGCACAGTGTATTTTAACCAGTGCTTCCTCAATGTAAAGAAGTCGTGTTGGTGCCTAATTTTTTTCATGCACTATGTGGTTTGTGCTGTTTTCACCACTTGGTTTATACTGAGGGGAGAGGCAGTTTCAGAATGTCTAATAGGACTACGTCACTAAATCAGTAAATTATTAGTAAAAATGAGACCTCTTTTACCTCAATTAGAAAACTTTAATAGGTCTGTAGCGCTACGGAGAGGAAAACACATAAACCTGACATAGATGCTTGGACTGAAACCAAAGTTCAGGCTTTTTTTGTTTTTTTCCTGTAGTCTCATTACAAAAGCAATCTTGTGTCATATAATCATCTTTTTTTTTTCTGTTTTGCCTTCCGTATTTTGCTGGATGCTTTGTTACTACTGGCGTCACAAGTGGTCAAAGTTTGACTAATTCAAACTTCTCTGTGAGCTTGAACACTTTGATTTGCTGGGTGTGTGCGGCGGTGCCTTCTGTGTAAAAGGCCCATAAACTTAACAACTCTGTAGCATCAATGAAAACATCCCAAAACAATGTTCTCACACAGAATTCGAACCCCGAGTGACCTGGATGACGTCATGTCCTCTTGCCTACGTCTCCTCCACCTATCCGGCCTGCTTGTGCTGACTTTGTTGCTCTTTTTATGTGTAAAGTGAACAAAACTGACACATACACAGACCAGAAAAGACTACCCCCACAAAAAACATCTCACACTTCTGCAGCCTTTATTGTGAAACAAATACATTTTTCACTGTGGACCAGTGGAGCTATGAGGTATTTTTTTTTGTGTAAGCCTGTGTTATTACTACATTAAAAACAAAACATACACACAAAATTCTCACTGGTCTCTCCGAGTGTTTAGACACAGACATAGTCTGGGTTTGGTTTTCTTTCCCAAGTTTTGAAATATTTTGTTTGTTATTGCCAGTCCTGCGTTCTGGCCGGATGGCATCATTAGTCAGTGATTTTCTCAATACATACAGGATGCAAAATATATGCAAAATATTCTACAAATAGAAGTCAGAATATGTAGTTAAAAAATGAAAGAATTGTTTGTGCTTCCAACAGTAGATTCACTACAAATCAAGAGCTACACTGTGCACGGCGCAGTTGGTAGCACTGTTGCCTCGCAGCAAGAAGGTCACCGGTTCGCGTCCCAGTGGGGGCACCGGAATCTTTCTGTGTGGAGTTTGCATGTTCTCCCCGTGCAGCGTGGGTTCTCTCCGGGTTCTCCAACTTCCTCCCACACAGTCCAAAAACATGTTGAGGTTAATTGGTGATTCTAAATTGTCCGTAGGTGTGAATGTGAGTGTGCTTGGTTGTCTGTCTCTAAGTGTAGCCCTGTGATAGACTGGTGACCTGTCCAGGGTGTCCCCCTGCCTTCGCCCTAAGTCAGCTGGGATAGACTCCAGCCCCCCACGACCCTAGTGAGGATTAAGCGGTGTATAGATAATGGATGGATGGACACTGTTTTAGTATTTCATTTCCTTTAGCTTGGAGGCAGTTTCAGTCATAAATTTGGAGAAAGTTTCCTCCATGTTTCCCCTAACAAACTTCCACTTCATGGACAGGAGCTGATATTTTACTCCGCAGCGTCCTAAAGGTGCTCTACTGGATGTAAGCCAAGGCTGTGGGAGGACCAGTCCAACACTTTGATGTCCTCTTTCAATGGATGGATGCTTTGGATCATTATCCTGCTGAAACATCCCCCTTCTGTCGCTGGAATCATTCCTTTACTCAATTCGTTAAGTTTTCAACCAGAATATTTCAAAAACACTTCAGAGTTTATGATTCCATCAGTAAATAAAGTTCACCTACTTCACTGTAAGAAAGTCAGCCCCAGACTTGTATGTTTTTCTTCATGCTTAACTGTACCTTCGGTGAAGTTTGGTTCGTATTCTTGCCAGATTTTCCTCAAACTTTTCAATCAAATCAATACAGGTTGAATTTGGACTCAAATGAAAATAAGACAGCTGTCATTATGTGCATGTTCTTTAACTAATGTATTCCAAGCTGTCTTATTCTTTGAGTTTATGAGTGTTTCCTGCTGCATTATTCTCCTTCTGTACTCAGAATTATTCGTCCCGTTGTGAATCGCCTGAACTGAGTTATAGCTAAAGTTTCGATGGATTGAAATGGAGATCTGAAGAGATCCTTGCTGCTGCTTCCTACCTATTATTTTTAATTTTGATTTAAATAATGTAGTCCAATCAGCTGCTGCTACTTCTGGGTTCACCTGTGCTCCGTTTGTGCTCACTTCCTCTATTTTTGACGATTTACCCAACTATGGTGGACGGGAGACTGTAGATCTGTCTGATAGAGAACATTTCTATGTGCCAACAAATGATGCTCACGTTATTCGTTTTGCCAGTTGCTTTCCAGTGTAGCTCAGACTGAATGTATAAAGTTATTTGCAGGTGCCCCAAACACCACAAGTTTTATCACATTAACAATTAAAATGTTCCACTAAGTTTGATGATGAGAACTTTTTTTTTTTTTTTTTTTGCTTTGCCACAAAGAGGTTCATGCTTTCTCAAGCGAAAACCTAATTTATTTATTTTAGTAGAAAATATTTGTTCAGATTTGTTCTAAATGTGTTTTTCTATGGATTAAGTACCAGTTTATCCAACAACTTATGAAAACAACTCGTGAATTTAATGGAAGTTTGTTGATAGATTAACCGTCTAAATACTTGGGGGGCTTGTGTACGACACAACCCCTTTTCTTATATGTCAACACAGACTGTGGAGGAAAAATTAGGTTAAGTTTAGCTAAATACAACAACTTGGTGGTGGTTAGATAGCAAATCACAGTCAGAGCGAAAAAAACAAATGCTGACTGTTGGAAGGACACTGTGATGGGCTCTTCTACGCTTTTGCTTCTGAAAGTTTTTGATAAGACGACCATCTTCCTTTAAAAGGTTTGTAACACTGCGACATCTGACAGACAATTATTTGCACCACTGCAAAGTAATTTTTTGAGAAAATGTTGTGATTGTAAAGGAGGAGACATGAGTAAAAGTTCTCCACCACATGGACATGTTGGAAAGCAGTTAGAGTAGTAGTGCTCATTCTTCAACACAAAGGTCCAGGACAACAGCTACATTACTCTGTGATTGGCTGCGCTGAGGTGAGAAAGTAATCTGGGCTCAAGCACCATATTTTAACTTAATACAGGATTTCTTGTGGTGTTTGTAGCCTGTGCAGCCCGAAAATGTACAGTCCTAAACAACAACACTATATTCTCAACTGCATTTGAGTTTCCGCTGCATTAGATTTATTTGTGACACAAATACGTTTCTAATCAGCATATCTTTACCTTTCACTTTATTGTTTCCCCATCACTCCCTCTGGGGTGGGACTTGTCACCGTGGTAACCCAGGAAATGGAGGAGAAGCTTAAAACATGTAGTAAAAGGGTCACATTTTAACCACTTACCCAAACAAGCTCCTAACATGTAGTTAAGGTGTCAATTTGAACCTAGACTATGATATTTTCTGAACTTAAAAATGTAGTTTTTGTGCTTACACCTGACCTAACCAGTCTCATAGTACGACACTGGATACAAACTCCGGTCTGTTGGGTGAAGATCCTGTTGCAGACCTCATGCTCCACCTCCTAACACAGACTTTGTGGCTCTTTTGAACTAAAACATTTCCTAATATATCATGGTTCTACTTCTCAGGGAGAAAACTTGTTTCTTTAGACATGTAAATAAATATGTAGTTTAGTTAGTAGTTTTTGAGATGCAATTCTTAACGAGACATTATTGTTGTGTACAACTAAAGGCACCGTACACGTCCTCCAGGAGAAATTGTCTAAATACGGAGAAAACAGAAGACATTTTCAGACAATATCACACTTTCTTGGTGTGTAGCTTTTCATGTCACCTTCCAAGTCTGGCCAACTGGAACAAATATAAACACTTTTGATTCCCACAAGGTCATGCATCACACAAACTAGAAGTGTTTGAGCATAATTCAACCCTAAATCTCAGTTTGTATGTGTTCCAGAAAAACAAAACTTGAGCATGATATGTTTGATCAAGTGCAAAAGTGGTTTTGCACGCTACAAAGCTCCCAGTAACAACACCATGCTTAATACTATTATTCTGCTTCATCGTTTAGAATATTTCACTTAGTTTATGTGTTTTTTTTTTAAATGTTTTGTTTATGTATTTTTCAGAGTTTAACAAGCATAGTTGAGTTTAACCCATACAGAAATTTTTAACAAATATGCCACGACTTCAAATGCTGAACCTTCACATGTAATCAACAGCTGTTCATTTCTTTCTAACAGGAGGACAAACAATCCTGATTATGCTGAGAACCAAATCAAGCTTCAGTCCGCCAATAACAAGCTGTAGTCAGTGGTGCCCAAAACTGCACTGAGGTCAAGGAACACAAAGCACAGCGTCCTTGTTGGGGGCAAACATTCAATAAAATGTTTGTAAAACTGTTCTTTTTTTTCAAAAACCCAGGACCTCCATGAGTTAGACAATCCTTGAAGATACAGCTTTGAAAGTTAAAAGGCATTTCAAAGTGGATCACAGTTGGTGGGATCAGAGGAATCCTCACCTTGACTGTTTTGCTGTAGCGAGTCTTAAAATATTGATCCAACTAGAGCACAAGAGAATAGTTAAATCTCAAAGAGCTTCAAATGTCTTTTTTTTATTATTCTTTGATTTGTACAGAAGTGCATAAAGGAGCAACAATACAGTATTGTGAATGTGCATGCACCTGAAGTAATGATCTACCCAGACATGGTAAACCTGATCTGAGGGCTCGTTTCGGCACACAGGATGGAATCTGGTTATCTGACATTGCTATGAGGTAATAAAATGAATTCAGTGTCATTCAGCAGAAAAAGTCGGAGAGAGACAGTGATAGAAAGTGAATAATAGGAAGAAGGAAGAAGAAGAAGAAGTGTGCGCAGGGCAATTGAGAGAGAGATGGGAAAATGCCTACAGACAGACATAGAGGTGAGACTGAAACTTAACTTTTATTTCAAAGTCACTGGATGTCATTTGGTGTAATGGTCAGATTTTTTAGATCAGTATGCAGGAATGCAAAGTTCCCTTCAATGTAGATGTAAAATTACTGGAGTAAAACAGCATGAGAGTAACACGCAACCCAATTAAAATTTACTGTGTGACATGTTAACAAAGGTGTGTGGGGTTGTAAATATTCAAGTATATGTGGTGAGAGCGCTGCCTTCGTGTCCAAACCAGCAACAAAATCCACCTCTTTGGCAGACACCTGTACCCTGCACATACAGCTGATCAGTTTGTGCATATCTACCTTCCTATTGTACAGCCTCACCAGAATGAACACTCAGACAGTTCAACAAGAACAACCAACAAAAAACTGCTCAATATCGATCTCTAGCTCTCTAGTCTAGTATATAATAGTATAATAGTGAGACGCTTCTAATAGAATCACTAGCAGACTAAAGCATCACTATAGCAACCTATGTGGGAACAGATAAACAAGACAAACTGCACTGCTTCTGCAGCCACAAACATACATACATACACATAATACATACATTGAAGTAAATATTTGAGTCTGCACATGTGTTGAAGAGTCTAGCGCACAAACATAATATATCTACATTGCTAGGCAACGGAGTATGAGCAGTAAGGTACAACAATCAGACATTCAGACGTGTGAGTTTGTTGAAATATTAACCTTTCATTTTGTGAGCCTTGAGCTTTATGTAGTCCTCCACAATCTACTTCACTGCCTGTGGGAGGTGTGCACCTACGTATGGATGCTCCTACGGCCTACTAGACTGTACATAGGTGTGATCGAAATACAGCACTCATCCGGTTCAAAGACAATGCTCAAACTGAAAAACCTGAAAAATCCATCCGACATATCATCAGTGTTGAGAGGCAGCAGAGATTTTAAAAATAGATCACTTAGATTAAAAATAAAAAATAAAAAAATAGCATTATATTTTGGGGAAAATAACAGAATATAGCTCAGTAAGAGCAACAGACTTTGAACATAAGCACCTCAAAGCTACATGAGTTGTTAATTGCTAAGGGACTACATCTAAGGGTCTTATTTAAAAAAAAGAACAACCAAGGCCGTAGATTTTAGGAAAATATTGAAAACACTGTTATGGGAACGCAGCAGCCGATGTTCAAAATATGCTACAGTCATGTCTTAGTCAGAAACATGAAACATAATTTTCAAAGGGCAATAAAAACATCTTCTCATTTGAGTCTTATTGGATAGTGATCTTATTTTAAAGGCAGCGAGAAACATTATATTTTATTATCAGGTTAAGTATACATTGTACAACAAGTGGTCCTACTTTCATCCTACGGGAAGCAGAAAATATGCTAAAGATGAACCAAAAATCTTTGTTGAAATATAAATAACTAACCTTTTATAGTGTGGCAATGTTTGCTAAAGCTTTGTTCAAATTTAGGAAAACATGATGGTTTGGGTTACAGTGAGCAGTTCCTGAAGGTTAAAGGACCTTCGTCATTATGGTCGCAATAATCAACACGGTTAAAGCTGTTGAGCAGTCGTGGTCAAGCTGTTGTTAGAACTAATAATGGCCTTTCATGTCAAAGCCAAAGTCTTGTCGACCCATCCATCCACCCCAACCTCCTCCTAAACATCTCCCATCTAACTCCCATCATAGTCACTCAACTACCACTTAAGGAGAACTTTTTCATTTGGATGTAAACACATGTTGTTCTGTGGTATTTTCTGATATGACTGATGTTGTCTCATACATCTGCTAGAGAGTCCTTAACAATGAAATGCACCTGTGGATCATAATACACTGTTTCACGGTCAGGATGTCTTCATTTCAGAACAGTCTCATATTAACGGCTATTTCCATTTAGCCGTTGTGAGAGGACCTGTAATGTGTTACTAAAAGAATGCCAGAAATTACTTTCAGAGATTATCAGACCTGTCTCGGTTCACACTCACCGGATTACTCGGAGGTTTGCGGTCTTAGGGGCCGTATTTAACAATAACAGTTGACAGCTGTAACATTTTATGTGAAAAAGATCTCATCTGTGCAAAGAAGTGGCGAAATTCTCCATATATGGAAATCTCAGAGCAATACAGGAGCCCTTAAGCCAGTTTTGGAGCTGAATGTCGGTTGAAGAATTTGCAGCTACATTTTCTGATCCTCTGACTTTGAGATATCTGCTCGTGTGTTATCGCCTTCATCAGCTTAGTTTGTACAATTTACATTATATATTTTCCATTAGTCAATACAAATAAGACAAGATTACTCTGTTATGTATTTACTCCAGCGCTCTTATTGATTGCTTTTTGAGTGACACTACGAGCAGTAATTTCATGAGTCATGTGCAGGATATAAAGTGCAGTCAAGTGCACTGTGCTTCGAAGAAGTAGCAGTGCATTCAGTATTTTCATGGTTGAAGGCGTAGGAACGATTCACACGTCTTCCCTAATATGCCAATTTAAAACTTTCTTCAGTTAAATTAAAACTCTTCACAATTCCCATTTTCTTAACTAATAGGTTCTCTATCCTGATACATTATATTACAAAGCATAATTACTGATGCAATTTGTGATTGCAAACCTAAGTCTTATTAATGTGAATTTAGGATTCAAATATTCCTGCCTCGCTTTGCACCCACTGAAGGCACTTAACTTAAGTCAAATTTATATACAACACATGTAAAACCAAGAGCTGAAGCAAAGTGCTCTGCAGTTAAAATAGCAAACTATAAAAACCGATAAAATAATAAGAATAAAAGTTCCAACACAATAAAAAGATGATGTCATTGTAGGCTAATGAGAAGTGGGTCTTCAGCAGCCACATAAATCGCAACAGATCTGCTAGGCAAGGTGACGCCAACCCATTTAGACCCCTAAAAACAAGAAATTACATCTTAAAATTAATCCTGAAACAGACAAAAAGCCAGTGGAGGAGGCCAATGCTGGTCTTATGTGATTATGCTTTTGGTACCAGCTGCAGATGCCGAAGAAATGACTGCTCTTTAATAATCTAACAGAAAGGTAATAAGAGCATGAGTAACTTTTTGAAAGTCTTTAAAACTAGAACTGAGCTGGTCTGCGTAGAACTTGAAGAAGCTTTTAAAGATCGCACAAAGGTTTGTCATTAAAGATCGATTGGGGGCCAAGAAACCATCAGGGTCATTCAAAAGGTCCATCAGAGCAAACATATCGATCCAGGTCTTATTTTCATTAAGGCTGAGAAAGTTTAAATGTATCCAGGTTTTAATACCTATTAAGCAGTCCAGAAAGGATTGCACTGAATCTTTAGTTTTCAGTCTTGTGGGCAGGGAGATTTGCCTGTCGTCTCCTAAAGAAAAGAAAACAAAATAGAAAGGAATCTTTATTTCTTTAAAAATGAACCCCAATGCAGCGTATACACTAAAATGAGGATGAAAAGTTGAGAACGGAGCCTTGAGGAACCCCACAAGCAGGTAGGACTCCTATCCCAGCGACCCTAGTGAGAATCAAGCGGTGTATAGATAATGCATGGATGGATGGATAAATAAAGGTGACAAAAAAGGAAATCAAGAGGTGGTAGATGCTAAATGTATATTATTCTTTACAGTAAGTTGGGAAAACTTTACCAACTTGTATGTTAATTAAATCAGGACTGGAGAGTGATGGCAGCAGCATCAACTCATTGAGTAGGCTATATGCGTTTGTCTTGGTGTGTAGTGCTCAGCTCTTAGCTGCCCTGAGGGGAGATCATGTATAAGTCAAGTCAATTCAAGTCACTCTTATTCATATAGGATGTTTACAGTAATGGAAGTTCAGCCAAAGTACATTCCAATTGAGATATTAGGATAAGATTACAAATTTACTGACTAATTTAAATGCTATGGTTACAGTGCTGAGGAGGACCTTCCTTTTAACAGGAAAAAAAAACCCTACAGCAGTCTTAGGAAGGTCAGGAACCTACCTGCACATGTTCTAGTGAGGAGAAAGAAAAGATGAACACTATGCAACACAAAGATATAAACATGAGAACAAAAAATACAGGGCAGGTTGCTGAGATCAGTAACCGCAGATCAGAAACATGCACATAGAGGATTGTAACAGTTCCAATTAAACCGATACAGTATACGAGGTGTGCAAGAAAAGCTCCAGGACTGGTGTCGCAAAGGATGTATTTCAAATCTGGAGTCTAACACACTTTCCCAGCCTTCTCTGCCTTCACGCCGCCATGCACTCCTGGAAGGATTCTTCCAGGATCTTCCGCAGCTCCGTCGTCGCAGCCATCTTGATGTCGTCCACGTCTTCAAAACAGGTCCCCTTGATGACCCCCTTGAGCTTGGGGAAGAGGAAAAAGGGTCAGTTCGGATGAGTGGGGAGGTTGCTCCAGCACACCGATGTTCTTCTCAGCCAGGAACTGTTGGATGCTTCCAGTTGCTGCCCGCATCAGATTCAAAAACCTGACAGTTGCTTACAAAACCACAATGAGAACAGCTCCCTCCTACCTGAACTCTCTCATTCAGGTCTACACTCCCTCCCGCTCACTATGCTCAACCAACAACAACCGCCTGATACAACCACCACAACATGGTCCAAGGTCGATAGCTGGACTCTTCTCCTCTGTGGTTCCCCGGTGCTGGAACGAGTTACCAAACTCTGTTCAATCTGCTGACTCCCTCTTAGTCTTTAAGAAAAGACTAAAGACCCAGCTCTTCACTGAACACCTTTGCACTTGACAGACTGAAAACAAACAGACAAAAAAAAAA
>NW_007577987.1:318753-325539 GCF_000690725.1 Stegastes partitus
CTCGCAGTGGACGATGCCCCTCACATCGAAGAATGCGATCAACATGAATTTAACTTTGGACTTCAACTGTCGGACTCTTCCACTGAAGGCGTTTGGTCTCCAGGTCGTACTTGAAGATCCATGACTCATCACCGGTGATGACTCTCCCTAGCAAGTCTGGGTCAGTTTCAAGACGTTCGAGGATATCCTGACATACTTGCATGCGTCGATCCCTCTGGTCACCGGTCAGCAGTTTTGGCGTCATCTTTGCACAGACTTTCTGTATGTCCAAATCTTCAGTGATAATCTTCCAGACGTTGTCCCGGTTCATGCCCAGCTCATTTGCAATCAGTGGAATAGTCAACCGACATTCACCACGCACCATCTGCCTGACACGCTCAACGTTGGCCTCAGTCCTGCTCGTTACAGGCCTTCGGCTCCTGGGGGGGCTTCCACATCCTGTCCCTCTTTCAACCTCTTGCACCACTCAGAAACATATGAGGGTGACATCGTCTCATCTCTGTACACTTGCTGCAGCAATCCCAGTGTTTCTGACAGTTTTCCGCAACTGGACCAGAAACTTCAAGTTGGTTCGTTGCTCTGTGCTCATTGCTTGACGACATGAAACAAAGGATGTGTATGTAAAAGCATGTGGAAACAAAGTTTAATGGCTGCAGAGAGCTGAGATCACAGTTATAGACTCCAGGGCGATTCCTTTGAAGGGGAAAACTCATAGTTTGTAGTTTGGGTTTGAAATATATGTTTTGTGACACCAGTCCTGGAACTTTTCTGACACACCTCCTATGTGTATATTCCTAGGTGCCATAAGTTAAACCTGTTTCTACGCCAAAGGTGTCATCACAGTGTTCCCTCCTTTGTTGAGGACCAGCATGTGGCTTATACTGTTTATGAGATGGTGCTGAGTGTTGACACCAACTCTGTATGTCGCACCATGCAAAGGGTTTTGTATCTCTGTTAGGGGTTTCTAAAATGTTTAATTATCATTTCACAATTGAGTCTAAATATACTTTTCTCAAAATTTTCTCTACATTTCATCATTCCATAAAAAAGTTGTTATTAAACTTTTTAATTCAGACCATTCACTGCAGCTACTACATTAGGCAGAGCCAAGCAGAAGTTACCTTGTGGTTCATGTTGGGTGATCTGATGCATCCATGTAGCTGACGATTTCTTAAAATCAGATTTGGCAAAATAACAACTAAAAGATGTAAAAGGCAAAGTTGTTAAAATTGGGATAAGTCAAGTTAGGCAAAAAAATTGTGAGGGATGAAAAGAGAAAAGATGCTGAGAAATGCAAACGTGACAGATACACAACTCGTCAGCTTCGGCGCCAGCTTACCTAATTAAAGATAAAAACACTGTTTAAAGTGCATTCTGGTGAGCGGGGTGTCGTGAGGATGCTGACGACACCCCGCTCACCGGTGCTGTGGAACTTACATCAATGCACATGTGCAGTAATTAGCATCATGCACAGATGAACAACAACTCAGCACACACAAATGTATTAATGACTGCTCTGCCAGCGGAGTGCTCTGTAATGTATCAATTTACATTCCCGGCTCGGAAGACGGTGCATGCATGTGCATACACATTTGTTCATGTGCATGTTTCATTGAAGTGGGAAATTGTTACTAAAAACGTGAGCGTGTATGAATAAATTTTCACAGGGAGATTGCATGTGCTGAATGCCTAGGGCAGGCCGAGCATCAGACACACAACTCCAACCCCCACTGTGCTGCCGACTGTGGAACAGAAGCAATCGTCTCCCCAGTGACAGCGCGCCTGTGCATGTGAGCGCCGTTATGAATGAATATGAACATAGCATTGACGTATGAGTGTGGGTGCTGCGGTTACGTTTGAATGAGGACATGAATGGATTGCTTGTGAAGTGCTTTGTAAAGCCTAAACAGAACTGTGTGCCTTACAAAGTCTTTTTCCGTTGTGTCTTTCTACAACAATATTCAACACTTTTCGGAACTACGCGTAAAAGAGGAGTTTTCTGTCAATGTTATCTGTTATCTGCACCTGTTGCAATATAGCTGTGATCTCCACTGTGTGGGCAAAAACAAGTAGGCCAGTCAAAAAGTCCTGGGCTGTGACCTGCCCTTTAGTGTGGTTTTATCTCTGAGGGATCCGATGTTGTGAACTGGGTTGTGTAATGTCACTGCATCCCCACCTTTTACTGTCACTGCATCCACCACCCTTCTCTAGGCAAAAAGGATGGATCTGTTGTTCTGTGCCGGCCTGTTGTTCCTCCCTGGGCTTGCCCCGAGCTTGTTCCATCCGAAATGGTTCCGAGGTGTTTGTGTGCGTGCGCGTGTGTTTTTCCGCATTTACACTATGACACGCCCACATGCAATTTTCCCAGTCTGATAGGGTGCAGCGGGGTGTTGCTGGCTCGATTCCCTCCTTTAATACAGTCTGAATCTGGCTGTTAGAGGAACACAGCAAAGTAGTCATCCTGGCAGATGCATCTATTTGCATGTATTTGCCATGCGGAGTTCAATAGAGAGCACAGCTGATGTGAAATACAGGGAAGGCGACACAGTGTAACTCCAGCTATATGAATAAAGCTACAGGAAGGACCTTGGCATGGTCAGTATGCCACTTTACAGTCGCAGCTGAAGATCGATGCTGCAATGGCTTCTGACAGTCCAAACTCATCCTCGGTGGCTCAAGTAATTATACAGATACGAGTGCATTACGCTGCAGAAGAGTTTCATGCCTGACAAACAGCACAGTGATAATACTCTTCTCAACTGTCGGATGAAACCTGACATGACAGCTTTAGTGGGGACACAGTCGGAAATTTCTTCATGCCTTCCCTGAAACACGACTCACTAGATTTGACAATACAGATAGTATTCCAGTCCAGCCATCACATTTAGATTCTTCGTCTGTTGTGTTGCCTGTTTTGTTTTTTTTTGCAGATTGCACACTGCTGCTTCTGTGACCCTGCAGAGTAAATGTGGTGCAGCAGGTGTGTCACTGTTTATGGTTATTGGGCCACCGTGCCAGGCTTTTATACTGTGATGTCCCGTGGGTTCAATGCTTCAAAGAAAAATGTATTTAATATTTTTTTTCCCACATGTTTTGTTGCCTCTGTATGTGTGCACGTGGTTTAACTTTAATGCTGCTGCGTCCAGACCATCAGCTGATTTCGTCTTCAGTTCGCCGCTACCAGTGCATCAACTGGTGCTTTAGTAAGCAACGTGTGTAGTAGGGTGCCACTTTTATTTTGTACAAGAGAGTCTCGAAGCTAGGTCCACCTGTGGTCACCCGTGATGGGATTCCCAGCTAGTGCAATGACCATGTTGTGTCTGACATATGATGAGGTGTAGAAAGACAAAGCTTTAGCATTTTGTTTGTGGGTACAAAACGGACCAACATAGAAACCAGAAGTTTACATTCACTGTATAAAAAGACACCTAATCTTTTTTTTTCTCACTATCTGACATTAAATCAGACCAAACTTTTCCTATTTTAGGTCGGTTAGGATTACCAAAATTATTTCTATTTGCTAAATGCCAGAATAATAAAAGAGAGGATTTTTTTTTTTTTTTTTAGAGATTTTTTAACCACTTTTTTAGGGTTAACCCCTTTAACCCTAACCCTATTCGGACTTCTGGGGTTTGTAACCCAACACATGTAAGAAACCAATCCTGTCAGTTTGCAGTGAAGGACTTTTTGTGTCATTCTTCTTCTTCAGAGTCAGTTTTCTGGTTCAAACATTCATCCATCCGTCCATTATCTATATAACACTTAATCCTCACTAGAGTCGCGGGAGGGATGGAGTCTATCCCAGCTGACTTTGGGTGAAGGCAGGAGACACCCTGGACAGGTCACCAGTCCATCACAAGGCTACGCTTAGAGACAGACAACCAAGCACACTCACATTCACACCTACGGACAATTTAGAATCACCAATTGACCTCAGCATGTTTTTGGACCTTGTGGGAGGAAGTCAGAGAACCCAGAGAGAACCCACGCTGCACGGGGAGAACATGCAAACTCCACACAGAAAGATCCTGGGCGTCCTAAGTGTGACGCGAACCAGGGATCTTGTAGCTGCAAGGTGACGGTGCTAACTTCTGAGTTCCCGTGCAGCCCCTGGTTCAAACGTGTTTGGCTAGAATACTCCAGCATTACAGTTTGCTGTTGTGAAGCCTTGAGTAGCTTTACAGCGTTAGACCAGAGTAGTAGGTGAGGTAGTGGGCGAGTGGAGGGCTGGATGGAGAGAGAGCAGCGTACGTAGCTCATAGATCTGCACATTCTAAAGGAAGCAACAGTGCAGATTTACATCTAAGCCATTTTAAAGCCAGAAGGGATTATTTTAATGGAAAAAAAAACTTCTAAATATCTAACTTTGATGCACAGAGATTAGTTTTTGGGGATTTAATCAATGACCAGAAAAGGAGCTTTAAATCAGATATCTAGAGGTAAGGACTCTATTTGACCGTAAGTGTCCGCTCTGTGACTTTGACCCCAAATGAGTTTGCTGAAAATAGTTTTGGATGAACAAGTTTTCAGGACAGAGGAGAAATAGGGGTCAAAACAAAGAGAGGAGAGATGTGCCAATGAAAGGAACACAGAGTAGAGATAAGCCCAGAGGACGAGAGTGAGGAAGGTGAGAGAAGTTTTTTAGTATAACGTTTTAGTCAAAATAATTAAAACCTGATCATTACGTGAGGGTTTATTCATCAAGTTTGGATTCTACAAACCCAATGGCCAGACTTTATATCACAATCATATAAAATCCGATACAGCAACCTTGCAAGAAATCCCATATTAGAAACAATATTAGACGTTATGACATCCATCTTTGTAAAGCATGTTTTCAAAGACTTTTCAGTGCAAAAGATAAACACAAGCAGATAGTAAAGCAATAATGATGAAAAAAATATATAAGAAAAAATCTCTACAATAATCGTATTTCCAAATTGAATTACTTATATAAGATACAGAAAACATGACAAACTTTAAGCCTGCTGGTATTTCTCTTTCCATTTTACCATCACAAGAGCATCTCATCTGAAGACAATCAGCATTAGTCAGTGGATTAGATTATTAAGCCACCATGATCGACCCACTTGCGAGCAGCTGGTAGAGTAACATCCATCTTCTCCAGAGAGAGAGAGAGAGAGATGAAGAACGATAGCGCACTGTCTGCACTCAATATCCCAGTAATTTGCAAACATCTCACATTGTTTTGTGCAGTAGTTTGTTCACTTAAGAAGCACGGCGATCTCGGTTCTTTTCAAAGCTGCTTTCACAGTAAGATGTGGAAAGCAGACAGAACTGAGACGATAGTTAATTAAATCACATATTGTGATTTATGCAGTGTCTCTTCGTGGTCACAGACTGGTGGCTCTTGGGGGTTTCAAGGTGTAGCCCCAAAGGGAAAAAAAAAGGAGGGTGAGGGGAGGAGGGGAGGATAAAATACTGGTTTAATTACGCCACAAATGAGCTTCTGTAGTTTTAAATTTTTCATGTGCACAGAAAAATAGACATGTATAATGCATGTTGTGCATTGACCACTGTGTTCCGTTTGCTTATAAAAGGTGGAGATCACAATCTGCACGGACACAGAAAAGCCCAAAAGCAAAATGCGGCACTGAAATATGTGTGGCCTTTATTAGTCTCAAAAGCTGTTCACATAAAAAAACAGGCATGTGCAGGTGATTCGAGCACAGGGAGCCGTAACGGTGAGCAGAAAATCACTCTTGCGAGGGAGCCTTTTTCTTTACAAGAGCACAAACGTGACGAGCTCTCGTTTCCACTCTCCTCCCGACGCTCGCTCCTTCATCAAGGTGACCTTTGAGACTTCGGGGGCAGGACAGGATGGTTACTGCAGCCACTGACTGATTAACCAAATACTGCTGAACACTGAGAGCTTTTTTTTTGTTGTTGTTGTTGTTATTGCCTCTCCAATATGGTGCAGCCCTGCAGGCCCTCACAGCTGGCTAGAGAAACTAAATGTACCTCCCTCCAGGTAAAGTGAAAAATGAACCCGGCAACATGCAGTTTTCCATCACTTTGGAAAAAAAACACACAGACAGACAACAGCATCGAAGCAAAAGTATTTCCCTACTGACATCATGAAGTGTGGTAATCAATGGTATAATACTGTACTTAACTAACACTTGTACTTTACTCGAGTATTCCCTACTTATACTTCTGCTCCACCACATTACGGGGGAACTTTTTTCTTCTTTTTCCACTAAATTTATTTAATAATTTTATTTACTTGGCATATTCAGATGAATAACACAAAATACAGTCAACAAATAAATGATGATGTTGCTTAAACAATCACATCAGAAGCAGATCATTCATGTTCTCATGTATTCATTGTCTATTCACCACAAAAATGACCCATTCTTTAAATATATATATATAAAAAAGTAGGTCTTTTACCTGTAACATAGCATTTCTACACTGTGGTATTGTTGCTTTTACTAAAATACAAGATGTGATTACGTCTTCCACCGCTGCCAGGAAGAGATAGCGGATACTGTGGATGTTGAAAATGACCAATGAAAGAAAAGGCTGCTGGTTCTGCGCTTGTATCACGTGCCTGTTTCATGTGCACGTTTTGTACGACTAATCAAATAATGGATCTGAGTTTATCAGCGACCACAATAGAGTCGCTTTCTGTAGGTATCTTAAAGTTCCATATATATGCGATTTTGAGCAAAATGTAGCGTAGCACAGTTGGTTGTTGGGTGAAGATTAAGTGGAGTTATGGCGTCCTTAGCAGAGAATGAAGTCACATTCACAGTGTGT
>NW_007577987.1:326484-345839 GCF_000690725.1 Stegastes partitus
CTGGTTAAGCTGCACATGCATGTAAGAGCGTGTGAGTCCCTCCCTTTGAAACTGATGCCCCTCCATTCATAAACACAGCAATAGTAAACTCCGACACTGCATTGGAAGTAGAAGTGCTGAAGAATTCAACCGGTGCCATCAAAACCAAATCATTTCTTAATAAACTAAATATTTTTTTTACGTGATTTACCTAATCTTGGTGCGCTCGTTTCTGAGGCTCTGCTGCTGTTCTTGCTGCTCTCCGGTTCCTGCTGTACGTCTCCTCTGCCGGCCGAGGACAGACAGGTGAGGAGAAGATAACATTCCTCAAGTTGACAACGACTCATTACGGCCATTTGACACTGTGAACGTGGGCGAATGGTTGGATTTGATTTTTATTTTATTTTTTTGTACACAACCTTTCTGGCAGCAGCTAAAACATGAAAGGAAGGGGAAGGTGTGGCTGACGTACCCATGTGTTACGGTCTGAGATGCTGGTCTCCAATGCTACATGCAGGGCTCGTGAATGTTGTGTACAGCACTCTGACATGTTCCCAGCTCTCTTGGGTTTCTTACATGCTGTCCTTCAATCATGTCAGTATTGGTTTCCCACAGAGCCCAAAACGTGACATTCGATGTTGTGCCTCTTTTATAAGCATGTGTTGTGCTGCCTTTTAAAGTCTATATGATTGTAAAAAAAAAAACTTAACTTAACTTACTACATCCAATATTATTGTTATGTTATATTCTTGACTTTCCCTAAATATCCACTGGTGTTTTAAATTCACGTAAATGTATTAATTCATGTATTTATAGAGTAGTAGTGTTTATTTTTTATTTTTTTATTACTTGATGGCACTAAGAGTCCCTTCACCTCTCAAGACCCGAGCTCTTGTTTGGTATGCATTTTTTATTTCTCTTTGCTATTTGATCTGATCAAATAGCAAAGATAATAAAAAAAATATAAAGAAAATAAAAATAGGTTTAAAAATATATATACAAAAAAATATAAAGAAAATGAATAAATAAATAATAAACTAAACTAAATGACAATAATAAAATCATAACAAAAAATAAAATAATAATAAAAAGTTAATTGCTGTGGTAATGTAACCCAAAACCTGACGTCCACGCACATGGATGCCAGATCTTAAGAGGTTAAAGACAGAAAGTAACCTGCCGAAGTACATCCCTAAAGTTGGGCTTTCTGCACACTACAAGTGATTTCACTTCAAGCACTGTCAAGGAAAGAATCCATACTTTAAAGGCTACGACAAAGACTGCCTTCAAAAAAGAGATCAAACAAATGTTAAGTGTAACGTGAGATGGACTAAAGTGGACTTCTACAGAACAGGTGATGACAGCGTGCGGTGGAGGAACCGCACATCTCTCACTGACCCAACAGTTGCAGATATCAAAGTTATGGCAGAAAATCCTTTTTTTGTCCTCAATGGACGTTCAAAAGAAACGAACCCCTTTCACACTATTCAGCTCGTACCGAGAGCTCTCAGATATACGATGATACGTCTAACACGGCGGAAGAGTTGTGTCATCAAAGCAAGGTCGAAACTCTGAACCTGTGTTTGAGCTGTCCACTTACACACTACACATCATTTACCGCACAGAGGAAGGGGAGACAGCTGTTGATACAATCCAGCCACTGCTTGGATGTAACACTGCTGCATCATTGTGTGCCAGATATTCGTAATTATCTCTGTCGCATAAACAAACGGCAGAACATCTGCACCACATTTGAGGCCACAATGCTGCTATTTTTGTACAGACGCACATTGTAAATGACATATCTCTCCACAACATTGAAATAAAACTTTAACTTAATTTGCAACTTGTGCTGTATTTATTTAGCATGACGGGGGCTGCAGCTGTTAAAATGCTGGTATAGGCGAACAAAATAACTGTAATCACTCATGCAAAGCAGTCAAATGCATTAAAAAGCTGTTTTTAATGCAGTTATAGCAGCATGTTGTCGTTCCCCAAACAATATATATTTCATAAGCAAAGCATTTAATGTAACATATCTGCAGTTTAGACTGAGTGAAGTGTCCAGTATGGTTGCTGTAGAGTTTTTAAAATCATTTATTACAACGTAGAGAGACAGGTTGCAATGCGAAGTCGATCAATAAAGGGTAAACGTTCTCTACGCTACATTTCTTTGTGCCTCGTGACAATTCGGTGGATGGCATTAAAAGTTAAGAATTTGAGCAGCGTTTCAAAAAGGCTGATTCACCATGCAGTGGACTGTGTAGTGGGCGAGTGGATGTTCAGAACAGAGCTCGAGACTTTATCTTTGTACGGAAAAGATAACAGTACAGCAGCCCTCAGTAAGAAAGGAGGGCGATCTGTCAGTGAAGCAGCCCTCAATTATAGAGCTCCCTGACAGCGAACAGAATCAAGCCAATGAGGGTCTGTTGGTGGAAAACAGACATTCAGAGTCGCTAAACCAACGTGGAATTAATTATGGAGTTTCCATGTGGGAAGACTTGGAAGTGGATGACATATTACCCTGGGATGGTCTCCAAACTTTGGATGAAGGCTCTGAGGCACCTATTATTATAAGTGAGGATGACAAGCTGGATATAGCTGTGGATGACCCGAACCTTGAAACACTCATTTCAACAGGAGAGGGTGACGTACCTTATCAAACAGTGGATAAGTCACTGTCTGCGCCCTGCAGCAGGGGTGCTTGCAGGGGGGAGACTGATGCTGCAGCCGAAGCAGCTTCTGAACTGTAATCTTGTCCTGTAACGCTGTTTGTAAGATGAAGTCACACTGACCTGATCAGTTCCCTTAAAGATCCAGAAGTGACAGCTGTGGTCAACATCAAAATGCACTGGCTAGATAGAGAGCTTGAAGTGAGGGAAGGAACTGATGGACACAAACATTTTGGATGGATTTCTATGACAGCTACACATAAGTAGTGAAAGGCCCTTTCATAAGACCTCCAGTGTGAAGACTAGCATGAAGTTGCTATTTGTAGTAGTGTGGAATCAAGCAGTAAAACTCATAACACCGGTCCTGGTAGAAGTAGTTTATGGCTCGACAACTCATAGAATCTCCTTTTGTTGCATGCATCACAAGAGGAAAGGGCTGTTTCAAGGCTTGGGAGGCCTTTTATTCAGGGGACACAGACCAACTATTGGATGGAAGCAAGTCCCTACCAAGAACGCACTGCCCGCTGTATTGGCTCAGACGGGACACAAAGTAATCACATAATGTACTGCATTATTGTGTCTTCCATAACTAGTCTACCGCCACCAGATGGTCTGCATCATTTCAATACATAAGAAGGAGCTTTTCAACTTTACCAAAGGAGATGACAGCAGTCCAGGCAACAGTTTGCCAAACAGGTACATGGGGGAACTTGATCACAACACAACTAAGCAGCTCAGTTTGGATCAAAAACAAAAAAAAACACACAGATTTTCTCACACACGGTCATGTATTGAAGCTGCCTGTAGGTTACCACGGCTATCCAGATCTGTGTATCGTTCTCACAAGCTCACTCTGGATAATGAATGACATGGAGGTCATAATATTGAAGTGACAACGTACAACCAGTAAGGTAAGGAATGTCATAGCTCCTTGTTAGGTTTTGGAGTGTTATTTCTGCTATGTGGTTCTACGTCCCTGTACTGTTGGAGGTTCAATATCGTCTGCCATTAAAGTGTCAGCTTTGCTCTTTTGCTGTCAAATAGGAGAGTTTAACAGTCGTTAGCTATTCTGACACCAAAATCCAAATGCTTTTGTTGCCAAATGAATATTTGTACATGTTTGTAGTAATGTTATTCTTGTTTTATACACAAATACAACCTGTTTTTCTCTTTACTATGATGTTTATCTAAAAAAAATAAATAAAAAAGTTGTTTTTATTGTTTAGTTTTCAATCATCGATGTCACCTCTGTTACAATCTTTACACCCTCACCTCGCTTTGTATAGTTTGTTATAGAAGACGCACTTCTTTATCGCATGTATAATTTATTCAGTTAATTGTTTTATTCATTTCCTCTATCTTGGCCCAAGAGACACTGATGATACAACCATTATCATTTTAGATTTAATGGCACAACATTTCAACAACAGCTCTCCGATGCCACTCTTGTGAGAACAAACTCATCAATTAATCATTTTTTAATATGTTTATCATCTTTTTAGAATCCGTTGCTTATATCTTTTGCTTATTTTTTGGAGAAGAACAATGCTTATGTGTTATCTGGTGAAAACTGACCATCGCTTCCAGTTTAGCACATGTGTGTGCATGTTACATAAGTAGGGTCAAAGATCTGGCCTCCATGAGAAACTGCTTTCTCAGCGTATGGAATGTAGACTCTCTGATAAGAAGTATTCCATTGGCTGTCCTCGTCGAACCATTCAAAACAAGCCAATGGGAAAAGAGTTGTATTTACTGTCACACTATAAATAAGTTGTCACCTTTGTACTTTTTGGGATCTGGACAAATTCTTTCTTCCTTCCTGTTGCAGTAGATTAAAAATGACCAGCAAAGCGTGTACGTTTCATATCATGAGAGTCAGAGCGGCTTTTCTAATATAGTCTGTGTGGTTGTTGTCCAGGGTGCTGTTGTTAAATACGAGTAGATTATTTGTATATCTTACATTTTGCACATTGCTAGGTTATGTCACGAGCACACAAGTCAGTTTATGTAGTTTAAACTTTCCAACTTTGCCCAGCAACCAAACTCATGACCATGTTCTTGAACTGCTTCACACAAACCAGCCGACATCTGTACAATTACATTAGTGTGTGATGTTGCTATGAAGTTTGCTGTGATCACGATGTATTTAGCTGGATGGTTTGAAAGAAGCAAATAAGCAACAACAAAAAAAAAGCTATGACAGAGCCTTGTCCAAAAAGGCTCCAGTGAAAAGTCTCCTCATCCTTCAGTTTTGCTAGAAGCATGATCCAGGGTTTGATACTGTCTCTCACAGCCGTATTCTCTGTGTCTCTGTCAATTCATACAAGCCCGGGGCGGCCCCCACAGCGCTCCACTGCTTCCACAAAGTAGCCCCCAGTAACTTTTGGGTCGCTGTTGATGGAGGTGTCCTGCAGCCAAGATATCTGTCAATGCAGCATTTAATGCATGTGTTGTGTAGCTTGGGTTTGTCATGTGAGTCACAAATGTAGGTCCCCGGGGGGAAAGTAGTGCCTTCCTTTGAGACATCTGGTCTTGTAAGCTTAAGAGTTGTTGGCATCCTGTAGAGAGAAGTGGATCTTCCCACTAGTGAGTGTGATCCCTCCCTAAGCCTTACAGTTGGTCAGCAATGAGGGCTATACGGCTGTCCACATAAAACATCCTGGCCTCAATATACTATTTCATTGCCTCTCGCTAATAATGATCCCATGCAATGCCTGATATTTGAGAATAATTTGTAACTCATTCCACAGCCTAAAATAAAAATTTAATCAAGCTATGTCTGGCCTGAACTGTAGCTGCAGATTACTTTGTGGAGACGACAGAGGGACTGGATCATGTGCAGCATGCAGCTATTTTGTGGCCACAAACGTAGCTTAGATATACGCTATAACAACACTGCCTATAGAAAGTAGTTTCAACAGCAGCTTTCTCTTTTCCACTCTCCCAAAAATCAGTTGTTGTAAGTATTGTCGCTCCCATTTCAGCCATGACAGCTTATAATTCCTTCAGAGGAATCATAGGTGTCTTGGTGGCCTCCCACAAAAAATCTCATTCTTGCAAGGCCACTCAGTTTTTGAGGAAGGCCCGCTCTAGGCAGATTTATGCATGTGCCATTTCCATATTTTTTTAATGATGGATTTGACTGTTCTCTAAGGGATTTCAGTGACTTAGTTATTTCCACAGTTTTTAGCTGGTAGTCTCTGTAGGCAGGACCCAAGCCTCTAGTCCCGCACTGTCTGCCATGTAGGCCTCATCAGAAACAGCCTTAAGTCAAACAGCAAAATTGGGTCTCTGTAAGATTTCCAGTGACAGGTTCAGTCAGTCCGGTCAAAGGCTTTTTCTACTGTGCTACTTGTCTTGTCTTCATCTCATTTGGGGGGATCGTCCACGTTCCTCAGTGTGGTGATCCATAACTGGATTTTATCTGGATGAACACAGGAGCAAGGAGGCAAAAGAAGCACAATTATCCATCAGAACCTGATACTTGGCTCCATCTGACAAGAAGCCCCTTGGATTCAACAACATTTTATGTCCATCAGTAACAAGTTAGCTCTGGAGACAAAAACACGATAATAAATTATTCTGCGGTAATATAACTTTAAATTAGTTATGTGAAATGTATTCAATATAATTGTGTCCTAGATTTTGTGGCTATTATTTAGGTATATATCAAATAATAACGTTTGGAATAAAACATTATTCTAGACAAATGAAATGCAATCATTCTGTTGTATGTAATTCCAACTAGAATATTGCGTGAACTCGTCCTTCATGTAATCAGGCAGTTTTTAATTGAAAAGCAGTTCTGGTTGAAGCGTACTTTATTGAATGTAATAACCAATCATCAAGCTACAATTCATAAAAGGGAGAGCGGGCTGTGAATACTGAACTGGACTTTTCTATTTAATGGTTTGGTTTAACCTACTACACAAAAGTGTATTTTTGTTTAAGCTGTTTTTGCTGTACATTCATTTTAATATCATGTTAGCAACATTAAAATTAGATATGGAGTACTTAATAAACGCTCGAGTTTGTTATTTTCTAAGAAAGAAGAATATTGAATTAACTGCACTGATGGGGTGGTTCTGGTTAGCACTGGTTCTAACCTCCTGAACTAGAAATCAATGGACTGGCTGATATAAATAATCAGAACTCATTCAAATATCATTGGCATGTATAATTAAGTTTTTAGCAGTACAAATGTAGAAGTTTTTGGTTTAACTCATTATTTTGTTAGGCGTCATTTGACTCCCCCTTCATTCGAATTTACATATATTAAATGGTTGACTTTATTCATATACCTTATTTAATTTGCATTTATTTAAATACCAAGCATGCCTATGCTTAATTAATATACTGCTTGTAATCTCTGTCCTTAATTTTACAAGTAAGTAAATAGGGTGGATCTTTTCTTGCAGAGCAGATTTATGAACAAAACCCATCAACAAGTAAAGACAAGCTTATTATTGACATTGTTCTGAGACCACATACAAAACATGTCTGTGTTGTTCTACAGGGTTTCAAAAATGTATTTATTTTAGGGGTTTGTTGGGAAATTAGGTAAGAATGTGTAAAATACTGAGTTAGCAACATAAGACAGAGATCAGGTTAATCAAGTGTAATCAATCTATTTAAATACAGCCTGAAAACGGTTTTGTAGTTCAAAATGCACTAGTTACACAAGCACCTGCTTCTTCACAGATGCCAAGCTTTGAACTTGTTGGAGAACACTGGTTGGAAGGAACCCCCCGCAGAACATGTAACTACGAATCTATTTGTTAAACAAATGAATGGCTGCATATGTCCTCACTCATTTAATGTGTTCTTTTGGGCTCAATGTGAGTCAGTTTAGAAAGTCAACATGAACAGACGCGGTCTCCGCAGGAAACCGCCCAGATGTAGGAAGCACAGGCAGCTGTGCAGCAGCAGGTACTGCTTCAAATGGCACAAACCCAAGCTATGCAGAGGAACCGAACAACAACAGGCTACTTGAGCACTGTTATTATCGCTTCCTGGCCCTGGATTTTCATGCCTTAGACGGTGTTATTCTTGGACAGCATGACCTGAATTTTGCCTTTGAGCAAATGATAACATTTTTGTGGGTATCAAAGGCCAGGAGACACATCCAAGGACAGGGGAAAATATATTTCAGTATGTATTTGCTCCAGGTCCAAGGACACCTACTGTCTCTGTCTAACCGAGGGGCTCACCCGCGGCAGTTGTCACCAGGAGATGAAGAACTCGTATTACTTTCATCCTCTGGTTACAAATTGCTCTTCAAGTTACAATGAAATGTGGTGGTCACACGCCAAATGATGTTGGCTATCAGGTCACTCCTCTCTGAAAGAGGAGGGACGGAACAACATAACCACCTTGATCTTCCACTTAAAGAGGAAAAGGAGGCAGCGTCTATCTCTGGAAGAGATGAGCCGGTGCAGGAGTTACCAATGTCAAGCTCAGCAGGCTTGCTTCTTTTAACAATCATTTGTCACTGAGTCTGAAATGAAATCTCCTTTGCCCTTAGTTTGCACATGAGTTTCAGCCTGACAGGACATGGATCTGATATACCACCGTACCACACGCCACCATCAATCTGTGTTGATCGTCCATGATGACCCTCCATGGGGGATCAAATTATAAATGACCTCAGGAGCTGATCTGCGACTCATATACCCTTCAGATTATTGAAGAGATTCACAGTGAATGTTCCGCTGTTGTGCAGGTGTTCTTTCTCACAGCTTCTCTCCAGCACTTCAAGAGACATCGAACGTATAGTGTGTCTGATCCGAGCCACGCCGAATTACAAAGTGAAAAAGAGATGTCTTTAAAGCTGGGAACTGCTTAGGTTCAAATGCTAAGTCGAAAGAAGAAGTGTGACCTAAAAGTCCACTTCACCTCGACACCCTCACACCTGTCACAAAGCACAAGTGCAACTTTTTAACAGGTGCAGACACTTTATACTAAGCTTTCTTTACAAACCTGCTAGTTGTAAAACTGCTTTCTTACAGCAGGAGAGACGTGGTGACAGACAGAATATGGTTCAGAGTCCTGACAGGAAAGCACAAGCCTCTGACACTCACCTGTGCAGCAGTTTGGAGGACAAAGCACCTCTATCAGCCTCGCCACAGACGTCTATGTTAAGTGTACCTGTTTGGCTCAGCCTGAGGACAAACTATTTCAGGTTCCTAAAAGCACCACAACAATTATATTTCTGTTTCCTCAGACAAGTCTAATTAAAATAAAATTGATAGGGAGCTTCCCTCTGCATCTCCTGCCCCTCCAATAAGGTTTACCAGTTGACCTCATCCAAGGAGGATTTCCAGTAGAATTACACACTGCCTTCAAATTACATCTCTCTAATTTGGATTATTAATAGAGTTACATCATCTGTATACGCAGACAACACCAGCTGCAGACTGAAAGAAAAGCCCAGCAGGGCAAACACAGCCAGTTTGCCAATATGTCTGCAAAACAAAGTTGTGAAATTTACAAAAATTTTCCTTTCCGAGTGGTTTATTGAATGAATTTAACTTCCTTGATTCCTTGCGCAATTCTTTGAATTCACTAAAAACAAAAAAAGACAGAGGTTCAGTTTGTTCATTTTGCACAACACGCCCAGTAATTACACAGATTCGAACGTCTGTAACTGACGACAATGAGCAGACGGACTCTTTTGTTGTGTTTAGCTGCTTAATTAAATTTGTGCTGTGATCTGGCAAATGCAGAAATGCCATTTTGTTCTGCACCGGCAACGGTTATGCATCAGGCCGGTGAAAAGATTTATTAAAATAAGAATTACTGAGAACATGAAGGTTTGTTTGTATGTGTGTATTTTTTTTTATCTGGAACATACTTGCAGACAGAGAAGGACTGTGGAGTCATGTCTCGCGAGGGAACATTCAATAAAGTCCTCATCATTTCATACCATGCTAATGAGCGCAGCAACGTCTGTGCTCGGTCTGCCGGTTGTACACTAGTACACAAGTTATGGTCTCATAAACCGAGCTACCCGCTGCCAGCGACTAACACACTAAACCGCGGAATGTAGTTGCATTAGACCTCGATTGCTAAAACATGCATGTGTGCTTTTAAATATGTTCTTGAATTATTCATTGTTTGCAGACATGGTGCTATTTTTAAAAAGTATGCCAAAGTTAAGTTGCAGGGAGCTCCGATGTTTAAAATATTTACTCTTTATGCTAAGTATATTTCACCCTTCCTCCACAGACAGACATCATTATTGCGAAGGTAAGATGTGACATAAATGATACAGGGATCTCATCCTGCCGCTCTGGGCCTTGTATTTGATAATCCTTTGCCCTTTACTGCGTCCCCAAAGGTGAATAGATAAACAAATCTACAAGGAAGGAGCGAAAAAAATCTCGCTGTCACGCATATTTTTTCCCCCACTTTAGTTTGTTTGCATATATTAACGCTGAGGATGAGACTTAAAATGTCCTTCCTGTTCCATCAGAGACACAATATATATATAACACAACACAAAATAAGAGATTATGCCAAAAGCCTCCAGCGAGCCTCAGTGGTCTCAGGGCGCTGCTGTGGAATATGTCCCTCGTGGGATGTTTTTCTTGACGGACAGCCTTCAGACATCACGGCGACAGTCAAAAAGTAGAAGAAGTGACAGCAACATTCACTTTTGTGCAAGAATGAACGCACCGTCTCTGCATGTCTGCCTGCGTCTTTCTTCGCTGAAACTGATTCAGTTCACGCGACGACCCGCAGAACCAGAAAGAGCCACAGTGCTGCTTAGAGCGATGTCAAGATCACTAAAAGCAAAGAATGAAAATTAACACTGTGACTTCATGGACTGAATATGTCAAGGTTAATTAATTTGCCATGCCGCAAAAGGCTGTTATGAGCGTGTTGTGGCCAAACAGGTGAGAATAAAAAAACAGATGAAACGGTGCCTTGGTGCTAAATATTGTATAGAGGTGGAAAAATGCCATGACATCAAGGGGTTAACATGTCTGCTACACATATCTGACCACAGAATTGTACATAGATCTTCTCAGACACACATCACAGCAGGAGAAGAACACGTGTGATTAATAACTTTAACGAGGATCCCGTTAGGCGTCCCAGTTCCAGAGCCGGCAGCGCTACATCACTGGCAGGGTTTTACCGAGAAATGAAATGGAGTAGAGCCATCATTGTCTTAGCAAATGTAAAATGTGCGTTTTAAAATGCTGCGCTGCACACGGTAATGAAAGGATCATGTAGCCCTTAAATGGCAGCGCAAGAGGAAGGATTTTACACCTGGGTGTAGTTACTCCTTCAATAATAAGGCTGCTTTATTCAGTTCTGCAAAAGACTCGATGTTGATATTCCAAGTCATGTGTATCTGAGGCACTGAAACTGAAGATGGCACGAAGACATATACCTCCTCATTCCTCTTTTCTCCTGCCTCTGTGCTGTCGCAGGGCCCCCCCAAGCTTGCAAATGGCAGCCTCGGGGTTATCGAGCCCTCCTCCCTGGGTGTTTTGCTGAAAGGCCTACAACACCTTCAGATTGTTTAACAGGGATTCACAGCTCACTTGGGAGCCCCAGTGGGATCCTTCCACAGCTACTGGCTGATGCTTTCAGCAGCTTTGGAGAGATCCCTCGCTGCATGCAAGTAGGAACTGCCTGGGACTCCCATCTCTCCCAGAAGCTCTGCTGAGGCGGTGCGGCCCTCCTCCCCTGGCCGACCCCCTGCTCCCTGCGTCCTCCTCCATTTGACATGAAATGCTGACCACAGCAGAGGGTCACATCTAAGGTCGGTGTGTTGTTGACACCAACCACCATCATCGAGTTTCATGCGACGTGTAGCTGGTCCAGGGGACTTTATTCTCACCTTGCCAGGTGAATGCTGCTGTTGGGTGAAATGCAGGCTGTTGACTTCTACTGTTGTGATTCCAGACACAGTAACACCTGGTTTGTGTCTCCAGCTGTGGTGAGGCTTGTTCCATATCTAATCAGGTTGTGCTGGGATGGGGCAGACATTAGGTTGGGTCCTCTCCATTGTAGCACGTCATACACAGCACTGATTGTGAAATGAGGTCCTAATGACTCCATTTCCGATACAGCCCCCCAATAAAAATAGCGATGTGTATCTACGTATCAGTTCACAATAAACGTTGCAAAAGATTTTTTGGCTCATTCTATTCTACCGACTTGTGCATCTTCGTGACCTGACTGACAAGTTTCATGTCATGTGGCAAAGGTTTGGGCTAAAAGACCTGCTGACTGTCAACAAACAGCTATTAACCAGAAATTACATGAAATGAGAAAAACAAAAACATAAGAATAAATTGTCTGTGTAGCCAAACCCAATCCGTCAATCATCTATCTCTTGTTGTATAACTCTATTCATGTTTAAAATGCATTTTAAAAACATTTAAAATCGCAGAATTTTTCTTATATTTTTCTAACCGTTTGCACTTATTTTTCCTGTTTTTCATTTTCTACATTCATTTTCACATCTTACTTGTTCAAATTGAGCATCTTATATTTAATTGTCATTAAATCAGATTTATACTTTGAATATTTAATCTGTTATAAATTTAGCTTGCTTCATTTTTGTGTTGTCTTAACCTGCCACTGAGCAGAATCTAAAACAGACATTTCCATTTAAAAAAACAGATATAAGTCTTAATAGTTGATAATTACGCAACTAAATCACCACTTTGACAAAGTATACCTGCTTGTCTACTTGACACGGAGCTACGCTACTTTCAAAAGCTCAATATGGTTTATTAGTTTCACTGTAAATGTACAGTTTCCTGCCACGGGTATGTGACCCAAATACGTCGTGGCTCTTTATGTATCTTTTGGTTTCTCCGGGGGATTTGTTGATAGCAATGAAAAGATGGAATAATGTCAGTCTTCCTTTAAAGCCTTCCTGTAGGGGCAGATATAAGAGTCATGAAACAATGTGCACCATGCAACAGAAGCGCACCGCATCCCCTTACTGCGCTCAATCAATTTGATTCTAATTAATCTGAGTGCAAAGTATCCTTCAGAGACATCTCATGGACATGCAATTTTTACTTCAGCAAGACGACAGCGCAAAGTTGACAATAAAACAACATCGCAACAACTCGCATCACAAAAAGATGTTAAATTATAGAATGGGGCAATTAGAGATCTCAGCGTGGGAAACAAGCGTGATTTGTGATATGTGTTTTATTCAGTGCTCACAGTGGGGTTCACTGTTTCAAGGAAGCTTAATAAGTCATATTTACTCTTGGTGGCCATTTAGTTTAATGTCTTTGCCTGCAGCTAAGGTTACAAACAGCTACATCCACATTTGGGTTGTAAAAAAATTACTGCAAGTATAAATTTTGTCTTATGACATTTTAGGGAACATTTTTTTTTGGTTTTGAAATTCAAAGAGAAACTTTCTTTTCCTTTTTCTCTCTTTGCCCGGCAAGAAACTGATAAAATTAACAGCTGGCAGCTGAAAATGGTTGTTAATGAATGATTTATTGCAGACAGATCACTGGCCTTGAGTGTCTGCCAGCGTCAGGCTTATTAAATGTGAAAACCAGTTTTCGTCTCACAAAATGAGCTGCAGTGTAGTTAATGATGAGAATACGGAGAGTACGCTTCATATGTGTTTGCATGGAAAAAAAAAAAAAGTCTTGCTGGCTGCTTCTGCAACTCGCTGCGACATGACCAGACAAACAGAGGCCTCTGGAAATGCACCCAATAGGTTTAAAATGACTCCATGTGTCAGTGTTAACTCAGAATCACTGCAATAAATCACTGATCTCACAAGCCAAGACAGAAACCCTTTATTTCCTACAATGTACACACATGACTGACCGCTGCTGTGACTGTGAACAGCATTAATATTTATATATATTTTTTTGTTTGTTTGTTTGTTTGTTTGTTTTTTTTAAAAAAAATTAATCTGCTAATTTAAAGATATTGTTACTGATACTTTTTTCTAATCTTCTGATTTTATAATTTTCCATTGTTGTTTGTTTTTTTTTAGAGATTTGTCCTTTACAATGTTGTTATTGCAGAGCCTTAAGATCCATGACTTGTAAATTTCTCTTGGAGATGAATAAAGTATCTATCTATCTATCTATCTATCTATGACTTTACATTTCACTGCACTGTATGAGCACGTGACAAATAAAAAATCTGGAGTCTTGAATCAGAGAATCTGTACAGTCATATATACCATTGCATAGAATGACAGCAGTAATGCAGGAATATTTACTTACAGTAGGATACTAGTGCTGGTTTAATTAAACTTTATACACAATCATGTCAATGATTTTGTTTTTAGTTAACTTTCAAAATTGTAAGATTTTTTTTATTATTATTATGTTTATGTTATGTTTTGTCTATTTCTTTGTTTGCATTTTCTTGCAAATTTTCTGTTCACTTTTCTGTTTTTCTTGCAGTCACTTGGTGATTGATGTATGATGCTAATCAAATCCCAGAGCCGCCACTATTCCAGGTAATACATGAAATGTAATGTAAATGGATGTTTTGGCCTTTACAAAAAAAAAAAAGCTGTTTATAATAATTTAATTGTACATTTCTGCCATAACTCCTGTCAATAAAGGCTGTTACAGAGCAGACATTCCCTTTGTCAGCTTTAATGACATATTTTTGCAACATCCTTCTTCAGGCCTCTGCTCCCACATACCACCAGTAAACATTTGGTTCTTTGGTTGCTGCTCTGAGAGATGCTCGACACCTTTTGTGCACATTTCTCCGCAGCCACTTTAAAGACAGATGAGTAAATAAACATCTCAGCATCTTCCAGGACATGAAAAGCTCACTCAGAGGTAGAAATTGAAATAATTTCACCAGAAATTCCCGACAAACTTCTACATTTAGGTTTTGAAATAGCACGGAAATTTGAGTCCTCCAAACTAAAAAGAGTAAAAAAACAGTTTTAGTGATTTAACCTCAGATGTTTACTCCTCATCATTTCCATTTGTGACAATCAGTTTGAACAGGAGGAATGATTAAAGCGAGCAAAACTATTTGAATGTTCACATGAGCGTCTCACTATTGTTATAAAACAGGCAACAGTTGCTAATCTGTCCTTTAGGTCCTAGCAAATAATGTCTCAAGTCTTTAATGGCAAATTGTTCAGGCCTCTGAATGCTGCTGATCATTTTTTAAAGCGCCGCTATTTAACCTTTCTGGAGAAAAAGCTAATAATTAAATATTCAAGGTATGCGGTTATGCAAGGCTTGTCTGTCGCCATTCTGTTTATGAATTTGCACATTTATTTTTTAAGTCTTTAGACGCTAAAGACTTGAAAAGGTCTGACTCATTTTTAAGTCTATAGTGTGCAACTCCGATATGAAGCGAGTCTCATCCTCTCAAAGAGACTGCAGCCGGGAACTTAGGAACAAAATCCCCCACACACCTGAGTTCTCTCATGAATGCAGAGATATCCCCAATCACCAAGTCTGGTTCCAAGTATTTTAATACGGGTCAACCTTCCCCCAACTGTCTGGGTTTCTTTCCCCTGACAATGTCGTGTTTTCGCAGTTTCACTGTGTCCGCTCTGCCTTTGGAAGGGATTTACACCATGAATCCTGAGTCATGGTCGCTCAGCAAAAAGGATGTAGAGTTGTCTAAATGGAGCAGTGGAGCATTATGGTTTTCCAAGAAGTGAGAAATGTTGGGTGAGATTACAAACTCTCACCTACTGTATTCATAGGCTGACTGACTGAGTACATCCCCAAAGTACTTTTCCACCTAATGAGGGAAGTTTAAATACTTTACAGAAGTTATCATCGACTTAAGGATTTCTTTGTATTCGGACAAATGGTAGAAAGTTGTTTGCTGTACCTTGACATGTTTCGGCGTCTTATTTAGGTACAGCTAACAACTTTATACCATTTGTCCGAATACAAAGAAAGTCTATTTGTACATTGAAGACAAAATGAACATCTTTGCTACAGAAGTTATCTTTCTGAAAAACATCCATCCATCCATTATCTATACACCGCTTAATCCTCACTAGGGTCGTGGGGGGCTGGAGTCTATCCCAGCTGACTTAGGGCGAAGGCAGGGGACACCCTGGACAGGTCACCAGTCCATCAAAGGGCTAAAGTACACTCACATTCACACCTACGGACAATTTAGAATCACCAATTAACCTCAACGTGTTTTTGGACTGTGTGGGAGGAAACCGGAGAACCTGGAGAGAACCCACGCTGCACGGGGAGAACATGCAAACTCCTTTCTGAAAAACAGATAAATATAATTCAACATTTATAACGCTACAATGATCGATAAAAGACTTTCACGAAGCCTGATTAAAATCTGGTGCCGTACTGGTGCGGCGGTTTGTACTTTCACCTCATAGCAAGAAGATTCTTGGTTTGAACCAGCTGGTGCATCTCTGTGTGGAGTTGCTCTCCTTGGGTGGAGGTTTGAGCGTGAGCATGCATGCTTGTCTGTCTCTTTACGTTGGTCCTGTGGAGGCAGCTCTATCTCCGTCCCCTCCACATGCAGAAGTGACCTTGGGCGAGATACTGAACCCGAAGTGCCTTCAAATGGCAGACAGTGAAGTAAATAGGAGCGGGCTTTGAGTACCACCAAGGTAATGAACCATTACATCCATGCGGACCATTTCTCCTTTGACCTGTCCGGGATGTACTTCACCTCTTGCCCAATGTCAGCCGGTACAGGCTCTGACCCACCGTGACCCTGCACGGGATAAAGAGAGCTAATGGACAGATGGATAATTAAAATGTAAAGTCTTGTCACTGCTGATTTTAAAGGTTTATGTGCAGCTCTGCTTTGGACCTTATCAGCTGTCCAAGTGATTAATTGGGACACATGCAGGATGTTTTTTTTTCATTCATCCTGGCTATTTTATCGGTTGTTGTAGCATAATTATTGTGCATGTATTTGGGTGTCAGAGCAGTGATTTTCAACAACCAGCTGGAGCGTGCCTCAGTTCAGCAGCGTCTGTCTTATCTCATCTGCACTCCTCAAACAAATTAGCTCAGTAAAAGTACACACAGGCCTCAGCTTCTTATGAAGTATTGAGCTTTTTATTTGCCCTTAAACTATTTGAGGCAGCAATAGATTATTTAATACTCTCTCTCTCTCTCTCTTTCTGTCACTCTGATGAGTTTTCATGACAAATACATCACCTCCGAAACTGCAGGTCTGATGTGATCATGGAATAAGCTTCAATAAAACGCTGTCTCTCAGCTATATACCGTGTCGCTCGGCTACATATCATTGTTGTTGCTGCCTTGGTGACACATTAAAGCAGAAACCGGAGGACAAAAACAACAATCTGCTGGACTAGAAATTTGAATCAAGTAGATATTTTAGAGGAAAAAAAAAACAAAACACCGAGGACTGGTTAAAGAGCTAACAGATGCATTCCCACGCATAGCACACATACACTGCAGTGGATCACAGCCTTTGTATTTTCCTCTTTGTGGCTTTGCCGTTTGGGATAATAAACTGGGCTCAGTGCTTGGATATAAATCCTTAATACATCTTTATCTCTTTCGCTCCCACTCTTCTTTTCATCTGCACATGCACAAACACCAACATGTTTTAATATTCGACTATCTTAACTCCCATCCCCAAGGAACTGTTATTTAACGGCACACATTTGGTGTTCATTGTTGTCATTATTTGCACGGTTTTAACACACTGTGGAAGATAATCCCTAGAAAAAGTCTAAATGTCAGGAACGGGGAACTTACAAAATAAACAACACAATGAAAGACAAAAGCCTTCCTTCAAAGTTTTGTGCTAACAACGGTGATTGCAGTTTTGTGTTTTGGTACATTAAAGGGACTCTTTGGTAGCAATAGAACGAGTTAAAACCCACGACACTGACAATCTGTCGTTCTATAAAGTTGATTTCCAACAGCCATGGAACAAAGTTAGCATATATGTGGAGTCATGTTTCAGACCAACTTCATAAATTCACTCTTCTTGTAGCTCTGTTTTGGTCTCCACCAGCTCCTGAGGGCAACATCTGACTCTTTACTTGCAGAATCCGCCACTTTCTTCACCAGCTGGTTGGCTTTGTCTGTGTTTTGGTTCTGGCAGGTATCATAAGACGGGTTTGTCAGTGTTTGTTTTTTTTAAAAACCTGGAAAACTGGAGCTGCACAGCGATGGGACTCTTTGAGTGACCCCATTTCAGATAGCCTTTGACCTATTGGTAATATAAAAGGATTGAACACAAGGGCTTTTTTATACTAATATATATCTGAAAGTACTTCAAGTAGGTGAAGTACTTTACTCCGTTTAGCTGCTTTATACCTGCTATAAATGGGTTGTAACTCCATTTGCAGATTTAATCACTGCATTTCATCGCAATTACTGGTTCAGTGGGTTTAACTGACTGTGCCGGTCTGAGTCTTACAAACAAACTCTTGTCCCTAAAAACAATCTTTTCTATTTAAATCTTTGACTAATTTTGGTCCAATTTTCAATACACATCACAGTTGATTTGTACCTGGTGGGATTTTATGAAAAAGCTTTTGTATACCTTTAATATAGTAAGAAGAAAGAATTTAAAGTTTATTCACTATTATACTGCAGAGACCATCTAGTCTGTCTGTAGAAGTGGCCTGTAGTACGTCTTCAGACCTCATATGTTTGGCCACAGTGTCACTAGTCAATCATGTCATCAGCAGTATTTTAGAAAAAACAAAACTGATAGACAAACAAACATAAACCATACTGAAATAAAAAAAATGTAGAAATTAATTTGCATTTCAGATGAATGCATAAACAATAACGCTTTTACAGCAGAATGAGCTTCATCATTAAATGAATTACATATTAAGAAGATTAACGGAATGTCATTAACATTTACCGCACATAAATTAATATTAAAACAAATGGCGACAGTCATCTAATCTAAAAATAATGATTACAACTCACTAGGAGCCTCTAATTAAAACTATAACATTAACATTAATGGCGTTGCACACTTTTGGATGTCGTCGCGGTTCTCAGTGACATTTAACATGAATATGCACTCACCATTATGCAGTATTAGAACACTGACAACTCTGCAGGTTTTAGTCAGATCTAAACTAACCTTTTGAAGAACGTATTGATGCATCTGTAACTTTTTCAAGACAACCAGTGTCTCCAAAATGCACAACTGCCACCTTAAACATACCTGTGTCTATTTTTAAATAATAATAAGTTAAATTCTGCTTCCTAGTGCGGCAGCCATATACTGCACGAACAAGGCACTTTCACTGCTTTGTTTAAACTACACTGTCTTATGGGAAACCTACATCAGTCATTTTAGCAAACACCCAATAACAACATAGCAATGTTAACTTTAAAGGAATGAAGAGCCACTGAAGTGTATATAATAACGTGAAATGCATCAGAGTCAGTAGGAGGTGGTTGGGGTGGATAGTGGGCTTACAAAACTCTCCACATCAGACGCATGGGTTCACATCCAGACTCCTGCTTGTAGTTCAGTTAAGGTTAAAAAGCACTATGTTTAAGTTTGGGGGAAGATTGTGGTGTTAGTTAAATGCGAATCAACACATCTCTAGGCCCTGAGTGGCTTTTCCTGTAATAAAGCAGTTGACAGTAACAGTAGTATCAGTTTCCCAACTTGAACCAAGGGCTTTAACATTGTAAGTACAAAGTTAAAACTATAAAGTTGTACTCACTACAAGTACTTTGACAGAAAACAATGCACCATTGAAAATAC